>NW_020528732.1:0-69914 GCF_003368295.1 Carassius auratus
CGAGTGACAGGCACGTATAGCCGTGACAGATCGAGTGACAGGCGCGTTTATCAGTGACAGATCGAGTGAACGGCGCGTATATCAGTGACAGATCGAGTGAACGGCGCGTTATATCAGTGACAGATCGAGTGGCAGCAGTGGCAGGTTGAGTGACAGGCGCACATAGCAGTGACAGGTAGAGTGGCAGCTGCCCCTGCCACGCAAAGATTTTACTCCTACTGGAGAATGGGTCAGTGGGCTGCTCAGCTAGCCTACCATTGTCATTAGCCTAAGCTAACCTGTACTGTTTATAGACCTGTTGCAGTTTTAAATAAATTTATGATGTGACATATGGGTCTTCAGCTTTTAGACATGACTAATACAAGCACAACAAAGCACCCAACCCAATATCGGTGATAATCGTGATCGTGTAAAAAGCCACACATTTAGCATATTTTTACAATACTAGCCTAACTTTTGCTTGACCACGTCATGTGTAGCCAATACACACACAGTAACTACAGCATATTTACCATGCTTCTCCTACTGTAACCGTAGTTTTACTCTGGATTTGTAACGCACATAACCACCACATTTACTAGGGGTTTACCATAGTAACCATAGTTTTACTCTGGTATTTGTAGTTACTAACACACAATAACCACGACATTTACCAGGATTTTACCACAGTAACTGTTTTTACTCTACACTATTTGTAAAGCACAGTAACCACTAAGTTTGCCACGCCTTTAATATGTTTTTGTGAAGTAATTGTAATTCAGTGTTTTTCTGTCTTGCAGTTACGTCGGATTACATACTCCACAACAACCTGTAATCCAGCAGATCTTTAAAGAAGCCATCTCTTGTAAAATCTCTCTCTCTCTCTCTCTCTCTCTCTCTCTCTCTCTCTCTCTCTCTCTCTCTCTCTCTCTCTCGCTCTCTCTCTCGCTCTGCTAGAATTAACAGGGAACTTCAACTCCACGCTCCCAATGCTGATATTGAAGAAGCTGTCAAGGGGGCTGAACAAGTCCTTCAAAGGATCAACCCTTCACAGGTAATGTTGAAGACTCTTAGTTATAACTGATTTGCTTTAATGAACGCATCCTTATATTATGTGTTAATCAAATATTTTGGTCACAGATCATTTTAACACACTGTCTCAACATGTTTATATTTCAGGAAGGCCTGTCATGAGATTTGAATTTGACCATCTTGTGCATTTATGAAGAAGACCAAAAGCTGCAAAGGCAAACACTTCCAATGGTACGTCAGATACATTTTTCTCAGCATTTGATGTTTCTTAAATTTTGGTTCACTTAGCCCATCAGGAAGAACACTCAACAAAGAGCATGTTGTAGTAGTAATAATTCATCCAATAATCATATTATATTGCACAAGCGTACTTATACAAAATTCTACAACTTTTACTCCTACTGCTGTTATCGGCCATTACCACAGCTCCCATCAGATTGTGCCCATTGTAAGAGTGTTTATATCATGAAGTTTAAATGAAGTCCATTGTATTCTTTATTAATCTTTACAAATTGGTGCCGCCTCTTCCTGTTTCAACAGTACATGATATCTGTCCACACCTCATAGTCTGCCTTTCTTTCTATGGTGATGTTACTGAACACATCTGTCTTAGAAGCAAGAGAATGGAAATCCTAGTTTAACTTTTCAAGTGCTACAAATCAGATCTTCAATGAATTTGGGCAATCAGATCACTTAAAGTTGTTCACACAAAGACCAATAACTATAATGAGAAGTATTTTAGCATCCACACCAACAGACAATACTGTTCTCTTAAATCTCTTAAATGTTCCCCTCATTCTGTTAAATTTATACACAAAATTCTGCCTTTCTCTGCCTTTTTCACTTCATCTTCATGCTGTACTCCCTCACTCACACATTCTTTTATGCTCTGTTGTAAGGCAGAAACTGAGAGATTGCATGATGGCATTTCTCAGACGCTGAATCTGATGTGTACAGATGAACTCAGGAGCCTACTAGAGTTGCCAAGGAACTTGTGCTTGAAGTATATAATGATATCTGCTTTATTTATATTTTTAAACAACAATAATGATTAAACATGGGGTCAATAAATATTTTCTTGTTTTACAGCTGAAGACCAGAAACGCAAAGAAAATCAGTCAAACCAGTCCTAAAGAAATGAGGAATGAACATGGACTTCTTGTGCCCCAAAAGAAAAGACAGAAAGGTGAAAAGTTTCACATTTCCATTTGTATGTCTGAATTCAATGCAGTTATGTGTGGTACAACATTGATGTTGATCTCTCAAAAGACTTTTCAAGTCCGCAGTTATAGTTTTTCACATATACATTTTTTTTATAGCTCCTAAAATGAGCAAATCAGCTGTGCATCATCTCTGTGATTTGGGAAGGAAATGACTGAATATGGTGAGTACTGACACCTGCAACTGTATTCACCAACACTATTACTCTAGAATGGTTATTTATTGCTGACTTATTGTTTTGTCTGTTTGTTTGAATTAAGATGAAGCCAGTTGATGAAGATATCGAATGCTACCTGAACCCATCAGTTATCTTCTGTGAAGACTGCATTCACAAACCGCTCTACTGCGACAGCTCAGATGTTACGGCCTGTAAAAGTAAACATCACAGCTAAACAACGAGAGCTAGTTGTGGTGGGATTCTTTTGGCCAATATCCCCAACAAGAATCAATGTTAAGTCCAGTGCAACAATTATAAATAAAAATACTATATATTGTTTATTGATTTACCATACCCTAAATACATGTTTTGGCCCTCCAGGACATCTAGACCAGGTGGAGTGTGGGGAGGACCGTCAGAGACTCCAGCCAGCCGAGCCATGGATTGCTCTCACTGTTACCATCAGGCAGACGTTATCACAGAACCTACACCAGCAGACAGTGAGACAAGTTCCTTTCACAGGCAATCAGACTGAACTGAACTCATACCAGTAAAACCATACACACCCCACCAACCTCATATGCCCTGCACTCTTATCAGTTATGCTGACTGGACTCAATATTATTATGCACCCTGACATTCTGTTTGCACTAATTCATACCGTGCTTTACTGCAGAGATGTATGTGTACTGTGATTATTATTGTTTTCAATTCATGCTCTCTGTATAGCATAATTTTTAACATATATTGTTCTCTACCTGAATTGAGTCCCTTATATATGTGTGTTGCATATATATATATTCAGAATTTGTATTTCATATATATTCATGAATTAATTCATTTGTCATCCATACTGTCACGCTGCAGTCTGCACCCAAGACTTTCATCACCTGTATACTTGTTCATTGTATTGTGACAATAAAGATATTTGATTTAAATTAGTTACATGTCTTTTGTTCATCAGTTGTGCTGTAGGGTGCTGCATAACAACTGCAAAAAAAAAAATATGACATGGAAGATTATGATATGTCCAGGATATTGACAAGCAAGAAGAGGAAGAAAAGCAGGAGAGCTCTAAAAACTTGATGTGATTCTTTGGGGCTCAAGACATTTCACCATGCATGCATTTGCATGGCTTCATCTGATTAGAAAAAACATGGTTTTAACATAACCCATTTTTATTTGTTGTATATTTTTATTTATATTGTTAAAAAATTGTATATCATTTGTCTTAATACACTACTTTAGTTGTCTTTATGTTGTATCCTCCAGTAAAGTACTGCACATGGTGTTGGATAATAAAGTAGGGTGAATATTCTATATTAAGAATGGTGTTTGGTTAATACACCATTTAATTTTGTAAACAATAGATAAATGTGTTTTAATTAAAAATTAACATTTGGTTACATTAATGACATTCAGTTAGATGAAGGGCAGGCTGAAAGCTGCATTAGAAGATACTGCATGGACTATAATGCTGCAGGAATTTCATGCACAACTGAAGGTGATGGACAAGGGAAAGATCAACATGAATCCAGTACTGTACAATAAGCAAGATGAGCATGCACATTACTGATGTTTAGTACCCGAGGAGCACAAATATGAGGAGTATTTTACACAGAGACACAAATTAGCTCTTAATATTATGATTCTTTGCATTGCATGAATTATATGGATTTGCACTATAAACTACACACTCTTTGTACCTTGTCTTACTGAATGACACATTGACACTGTGAAAGTACAAAGAAGTGTCACAGTATGTATTGGTTGTTTAAATTGGTGTCTTTGTTTACTTTCAATACTGTATCCTTGCACCTGATGTAATTCAATATTTGGAGCCTATTCCAAATAGGCACTGATGTATATTTTTATGGTTCTATTCTTATTCTAAGATAAACATGACTTACAACTTACATATTGGCAATTTGTTGAAAAGAAAAACGTAAAATTATGACTCAGCACAGTCTGTTGTCCATGATGAGAAAAGGTATGTGTATGTTTTACTGCCCTTCCATCTCCAAGGGCCCAGTAGAGTCCCCTAGAAGAGCAAAACAATGTAAATTTCAAATGGCTGTAAATCAAAGTCTGATTATAGTGTCAAAGAAAAAATTGGCAGGACAACTACTTATGCTATGCTAATTAAATAATGTTGGACAGAGTTTTCAAACATATATGGAAAGGTGGTATAAAGGTGTTTAAAAAAGTGCACTTAGTAAAATATCGAATTTCAGCCTGCCTCTTCAATATGTCATTAATGTTTACACAATGAACATGTTTAGATGACCCTTTGTTAAAAAAGATTGCATTTTCCCATTTTTTTAATTATTAAACATTTTAAACTAAATTACCCATAAGCCTCTGCCATCCTATTGTTTGAACGCGAGTAATATTAGCGCTGGTATTGGGAGTTGTGCTTACGGTTAGGGTTAGGGTTACGATTTCGGTAAAGAGGTAATTTCTCACGACATAGCAACACTGCATTGTTAACTGAAGGTGTTACTGACGTAATAATTACAGTCAAACGGACTTTGCAACATTAAGCGGTTTATAATTTGGGTTAAAAGATAGTCCAATCACAGCGAGTTCTGCGAGAGCCAAGGGAACGTCAAAGCCAATGGCAACCCAGTTGAGCAGAGGCGTCACACTAACTTGTACATATATGGTCATTTATGCCGGGAGCTTCCGGGTTCCTGTAGTGAATGGACAGAAGCTGCAGTTACCCTGATGCAGCAAGAAATACGTTGATTAAAGGTGTTTTTTTGTTTTGTGTTTTAACGAAGGTATAATGATTCCCATTGTATTGAATAGGCTACTTTGTTTACACTAATATTAGTGTACAGTACTTAAACTCAAAAGTTTGCATATACTGTGTGAAAAATAAATTTCAAAATGTTTCATTTGCTTAAAAAAAAACACCTCTGAAGATTATTTAAACACAATATTTTTCTACTACTCAATTTTCCTTCTGTAATATTTACAATGTATTTATAGTGTATTAAAGGTAAACAATTTATCACATCTAGGTTTCATGGAAATGGACCCTGAAAACTTGCCATTCTTAGATCCACCAGTTGAACTATAGGAATAGAAAACAAACAAACATCATGACATCAATCACTCATTGTCTAGTCATTTTACAGTGTTTATTGATATGTCAAACTTTTCGCAGATAAACATAGTGCCCAGAACAGTCTCTCTCCAGTTTATTCCACTATGAAAAAAAAAAGAAAAGTTGATTAAAAAAAAAATGCATAGAGGTAACTAAGTGAAAACAAACAAACAAAATTGCAACAGAAACTCCCTTCAAAAAACATAATTTTAATATTCAAAAATAAAAAGGGAATTTGTTTACAGAAATCCTGAGAAAAAATGCCAAAGAATAATCAAGGCTACAGTTTCTTCCCTTTATCAACCAAATAGGCAAAAATGATTAAGAACAATGCTCCAATATTTTACAATTATCACCTTTAAAAATATATATCCTGTAATCATTGTTTGCTTCTATTGTGAATAAATGCAAAACAAATAAATGGTTAATAATAATAATTATTATTATGTGTACATACAGTATTGTTCAAAATAATAGCAGTACAATGTGACTAACCAGAATAATCAAGGTTTTTAGTATATTTTTTATTGCTACGTGGCAAACAAGTTACCAGTAGGTTCAGTAGATTGTCAGAAAACAAACAAGAGCCAGCATTCATGATATGCACGCTCTTAAGGCTGTGCAATTGGGCAATTAGTTGAAAGGGGTGTGTTCAAAAAAATAACAGTGTCTACCTTTGACTGTACAAACTCAAAACTATTTTGTACAAACATTTTTTTTTTCTGGGATTTAGCAATCCTGTGAATCACTAAACTAATATTTAGTTGTATGACCACAGTTTTTTAAAACTGCTTGACATCTGTGTGGCATGGAGTCAACCAACTTGTGGCACCTCTCAGCTGTTATTCCACTCCATGATTCTTTAACAACATTCCACAATTCATTCACATTTCTTGGTTTTGCTTCAGAAACAGCATTTTTGATATCACCCCACAAGTTCTCAATTGGATTAAGGTCTGGAGATTGGGCTGGCCACTCCATAACATTAATTTTGTTGGTTTGGAACCAAGACTTTGCCCGTTTACTAGTGTGTTTTGGGTCATTGTCTTGTTGAAACAACCATTTCAAGGGCATGTCCTCTTCAGCATAGGGCAACATGACCTCTTCAAGTATTTTAACATATGCAAACTGATCCATGATCCCTGGTATGCGATAAATAGGCCCAACACCATAGTAGGAGAAACATGCCCATATCATGATGCTTGCACCTCCATGCTTCACTGTCTTCACTGTGTACTGTGGCTTGAATTCAGAGTTTGGGGGTCGTCTCACAAACTGCCTGTGGCCCTTGGACCCAAAAAGAACAATTTTACTCTCATCAGTCCACAAAATGGTCCTCCATTTCTCTTTAGGCCAGTTGATGTGTTCTTTGGCAAATTGTAACCTCTTCTGCACATGCCTTTTTTTTAACAGAGGGACTTTGCGGGGGATTCTTGAAAATAGATTAGCTTCACACAGACGTCTTCTAACTGTCACAGTACTTACAGGTAACTCCAGACTGTCTTTGATCATCCTGGAGGTGATCATTGGCTGAGCCTTTGCCATTCTGGTTATTCTTCTATCCATTTTGATAGTTATCTTCCGTTTTCTTCCACGTCTCTCTGGTTTTGCTCTCCATTTTAAGGCATTGGAGATCATTTTAGCTGAACAGCCTATCATTTTTTGCACCTCTTTATAGGTTTTCCCCTCTCTAATCAACTTTTTAATCAAAGTACGCTGTTCTTCTGAACAATGTCTTGAACGACCCATTTTCCTCAGCTTTCAAATGCATGTTCAACAAGTGTTGGCTTCATCCTTAAATAGGGGCCACCTGATTCACACCTGTTTCTTCACAAAATTGATGTCCTCAGTGATTGAATGCCACACTGCTATTTTTTTGAACACACCCCTTTCAACTAATTCAACTAATTGCCCAATTGCACAGCCTTAAGAGCGTGCATATCATGAATGCTGGGTCTCATTTGTTTTCTGACAATCTACTGAACCTACTGGTAACTTGTTTGCCACGTAGCAATAAAAAAATATCCGAAAAACCTTGATTATTCTGGTTAGTCACATTGTACTGCTATTATTTTGAACAATACTGTACAAACAAAAGTCGCAGTATCAGTAGTGAAGGTAAAAGTGCTGGATTTTGGTTCACCCGCCAGTCATTTGAAGATGTTCAGGCAAAAGGAAACACCCATACTACGCAGCAATCATCCTTAATTTCAGAAATGTGACAAAACATATCTGGAGAGAGCATCATATTATTATATTCGATAGTGCTTTCCATATTTGGATCAACATACTAATTACAATCACAACTTCATTGTGCTGTTAATTCTCATCGCGGATTTCACTAAATTTTTCAGCTCCCAACAGCATCATGTGTTTCATAAATGGGGAGTAGAATTATTTATTTATTTCAGTGTATGTTATCTATTATATAACATAATATTTAGGCTGTAATATTATCAGTTTGGGCCCGGTTCCCCGATAATGCTCACTCTTAGCACGGGAAGAAGGCCTCGAAAGATATATCTTACCAAAGTTGTTTATGGTCCTAAGTGTGTTCCCCGAAGTGTCCCTTAGGAAGCTTCTTAACACGCTGCCACTTACGTCTGACATTACAAGAGCGCTGTCCAAAGTCAGGGTGCTGAATTAGTTGGCATTGATTGCTCATGAATCGATTTTCCACTTCACGCGAAGGAGCAATACAGCGTTAAGAAAGACAACACGTTCTATGCAAATGAAACATTCCTCAAATTATTACAGTAACATTTATTTTAACATATTTTAAGTTATCAGTAAAATATAGACTATAAATTAAATGATCAAATATGTTCACGCGATATGTTGTGACGGTTAGACGAACCGGGTATCCCTCGCTAATCATCCACGCTCCTTATCCCATTGTGCCACTTGTGCCGCTTCTTGACATGGGTTTAACGACTTATAAAAATTATGTAATACACTTTTATATTAATGGTAAGGTACTTTACAATCATAATTGATTGGCAAGCAGCTGCAGTTACTTCTGTTTAATGCGGCATTGATTTCCATTGGTTAATGTTTTAAATTAAAAGCAACCTATCTACAATGAACAGAGAGAAAGTTAGATACAGAATATGCTGGGGAAGCAACGTAAAAAAGGGCACCAAGCTTCTCGTCAGAGGAACTTGAAGTTTTGCTGGACCTTGCCACCAGGTCAGATATCACACCCCTATGGTCCACTATAACCTGCACGTTTATGGCCGCGTATCCCTTTCTCGATATGTACGTCTGATCAATCACTGATGTAATCCCCGGCATGTCGCAGAAGGGCGTTGGTGACAGTGTGGACGCACCTCCACACCGAGGTCTTGATTAGGCCGTAGCCCTCTCCCACGACCTCGATGAAGCTCCCTGTAGCAAAAAATAAATAAATAAATAAATAAATAATGTAGCGCTGCAAGCAGCTGGACTTCAGGCCTTAAAGCAAAATTCCGCCGCATTAGCCTGGCAAGCGCAGGTCTGAGAAGGTCCAGTAGCTCCATAATGAGTTGTCTTGGGAGCCAATTTTTTTTTTAAATATAGCCAAGTCAGGTAAAATGTCAAAAGGGCTTAAGATTTGCTGAATAAACAATTTACATCGACTAAGCTCCGCGTCCGGCTGCGTCTTTGATTCAATTGAGGACATGTTGGATCGCTGCCAAAGTTGGTCGTTTAGTGGACACCACCATGCTTACCCGTTTATAGATCTTAGCCATTTTGAGCCAAATTGTTTGCCAGATTTTAATTATCAAAAGTAATTGCCAATTTAAACGCTTTAATTACATTGCGAAAAAGCCTAGGCTAATTACCACCATATTAGCTCTGATACCACATGAAGTCAACTTCATAAATAGGCCTGTATCCATTGCAAACATATTTTGTTATGAGTCTTAAAATGTCCATAACATAAAATCATTGTTGAGCCACAACATTGTTAACATACAACAGTCTTTGACTTGTACTAGGCTGTGCTGATATCGAAAGACTGCTGTACAGTAGCGTCTTGAGCTCAAACAACTCTAAGAGAGAGCTTAAGAATGGTCCAGACCAATCTTACAAAAGTGTGACTTACAGAAGATATACTTAGCGTATGAACGTGATGGGAATTGTGCCATAAGGTTAAGAGAGAGTTTAAGGAATAGGTTAAGAACTACTTAGTGATAAGAACGTTCTGGGGAACCAGGCCCTGTTTGTATTGGTGACATAATATGTAAATGATCTGCGTGTGGCCTGTGATACTTGCACGTAGACTATAGTGTGGCCAAGTAAAAAGTGCGGTAAAGTAAAAAAAAAAAGGTTGAGAATCACTGATTTAGAACTAAAAACACAAATAATGCCTCAGCTATTGGAGGCATGGTGACATTCTAAAACATATGATGCTGAATATGTTTCTGCTTCTTTTCAAAAACATGTTCTTCATGTGATGTAAAACTAAATCACTTGATGACATATATTATATCATAACATTTGTTTGTATTTTAAATTAACTACTGCAAAATGATTTATTAAGGTAATTAACTTACTTAATTAATTAAAATACATTATTTTTTCAATATTGAAAAAGCCAGAATACGTATATTTACCATAAAACAATGATTTTTTTTTTTTGATTGTGTATCATCAAAGAGGTAAAAACATGGACATTTGAGTTTCTGTAGGCTCCTACAGTCTTGAAAGCTCTGCTTTACTATAAATATGGTCTGTTCTGTTCATTATCCATCTATGTAATTTAAGTTACTTTTTTAAAGTTATACCATTTAAATACCATCTGCTAAAACAAATAGTCCCTGACCCAGTAAAGGGCAATAGAATGTTTCTGTAGAAATTTGATGGAGCTCAAATAAAACAGTTACCGAAACTGGTCTCATGGGCTGTGTTATTAATTTATTATTTTTAAACAATATAAGAAAGGGACAGATTGCGAACTGAATGTAATTGTAAAATGTTGGTTTGTTAACGGAGATGAAAGGAGGAAATAAAACAACAACATTATAATATAACATTGTAACACTCTTAAAATCCATTAGAAAATTTACAGTGAGTTAATTTCAAAACATGGGATAGTCTTAAGACAGTCTACACATCAAAAAATGAAAGAAAGACCTTTACACAAAAGCTCTTATGCATTGTTATTAAACAGTCAATAAATAATAGTCCTACATATATTTAAATACACACATTAAAAGCTAAATGTTTTCATGTCGGTTCATTCTTGGTTAAAAAAATAAAATAAAATAAATCATATGCATACCATATGCAGAGCAAAATGAGAACGTTCCAGCATTTAGAGATATTTCTTATTAACCCTCTTATTATTCTTGATATTTCAAACTGCTAATAGTTTGCATTTTCAAATTATACCTTTACTGTGTGACCAAAAATTGAGAATTGTCTCTTTCATCTGTTTGATCACGCTGGAGCCTCATATTCAGTAGAAACAGTGCAGCCGTTCACCGTGCCACTACTGTGCAAAAGTCTAGGCACGTTAGTATTTAATTGTTCGGTGTCATGTCATAGCTGTGTGGGCAGAGTCGGCGTCCTTTCACCCTCATTGGAAAAGCATGGTGTACACTCAGAATGGCTAACATAAAATTATTTCTGCCACTCGACAGAGCAACATACGAATAAAAACTGAGCCGTATTGAGTCGGACTGTCTGTATGGTATATGTGACTGGACAAATGACCCAACGAAATGACCAGAGGTGTCGTTTTCTGACATGCCGTAAATTAAAAATATAACATGAAAATTTGTATATATATATATATATATATATATATATATAAAAAACATGGTTATTGGCTACTAGTTAAACCATCGTAAAAACAATGTTTTTCTACACTAACTGTTTGTAAAACTGTGGTTATAGGCTATAATTGGTAATAAAAAAAATAAAAATAATAATAAATAAATAAATACCTGGCTAGCGTTACTATACATTTACTATAGTAATACTGTGGTTAATTTTCATAAGGGATTGTGTATAATAATACGCAAATAAATGTTTTAATAGATTATGACATCAAAAAAATTTCAGGGAGTGAGATGTATTTGATTGTGATGTGAAGGAGCGTTACTGTAAGCCGTGCAGGGGACAGGACTAATGACAGATCAGTGCAGAGTAAGTAGTGTAGCCTATCTGTGCTACCCGCCGGTACTCTGTCTGTTTATCAGTCATATACATCTTCAGATCTATTTTTTTATTAAAGGTACATAATGCCACATAGCAACTTTTCAGCACTGCACCAAGCAAAAATCTATCAAAATCTTCATAAAACGTAAACATCAAGCGTGCATTTGTGGGGGAAAAAAAGCAGTGCTGTTTTATCATATTATAGGCCTTAGTCAAATTAAGATATTTAAGCAACTTAAATATGGAGGGGCGGGATTATTAATTTAAGGTACATTTAGAACAGATAAAAATGTGTGATAAATCACAATTATATATTTTAATTGATTGACAGCCCTAAGTTAAAATGACTAAAATTAAATGTAGGCTTATGCTGGTAACTCATCAGTGTACTTTCCTCGTCAATATAGACTATCATTTTTTCACTCTTTTCTCATTACCGAGAAACTACTATATTTCTGATATAAAAAATCTCCTACTGGCAGAGAATGAATGAGCATTTTCAATATTCCAGGTTGCTGTTTTTGTTCAGACCAATTCACCCACATCCGTTTTAAATGACATAATAATTTATACTTCTGATTCATCTCTTTTCTTTAAAAATGAGTTTAAAGGTTCAGTTGTGAAGTTTATCATTTTATAATTTATTTAGTTTTTTGTTAAAAATTGTATCTTAATGATAAGTCAATAGCTATTTTGTGGTCCACAACATGAAATAATAAAAGTGTCTGCTAAATGAATAAATGTAAATGTAAATTAAAGAATCAAATTAAACGTACATAAAAAATTTAGAAACATTGGACACAACAATGTAGCACCATTGTGTAGCAGCAAGCATCACAACAAAAAAGGAACCTCAAGGAAAATGGACTAAACCAGGGATAGGCAACTCCGGTCCTGGAGGGCCACTATCTTGCAGAGTTTAGCTTCAACCCTCATAAAAACTCAGCTGCCTGTATCTATCTAGTAATCCCGAAAACACTGATTGTCTTATTCAGGTGTGTTTAATTAGGGTTGGAGCTAAACTATCGAACCAGGGTTTACAACTATGTTCTTGGCAACTTGCACACCCATTTAATTCACTACAAAGTGGACCTTGACATTGCAGGTGAGTTTATCTCTTGCTTATCGATGTACAATCTGAAGTCAAATAATCAATTTGGAGATCACAGTGCAAATTACAAATGCAACAGAGGGAAAATAAGAGATAAATGCATAAAAAGGTTTTACTGAATAGGGATCATTTTTTGGAACAGGAATGGACAACAGCCTTGAAACCATTGATCTGAAATATGTTAACTTTACCAACCCCTGGAGCCCAGGACACACACACCATTGTGCAATCAAAACTAAATAGGAAGCAGCACAAAACTGACTTAATCATTAAGACATTTACCACCACCTACTGGCAGTTTTAGCTTATTATTTAGATTATCATTTCATTAAAAAAATAATTTCATATTTTCATTTATTATTACTATTTTCATAATATAATATACATATATAACATTTTGTTATATTAATATAATATATCTCTTTTTTTTTTTTTTTTACAGGATTTGGTTGCTTGGGTGACGGTGGGATTCTTACACATTCCTCATTCTGAAGATATTCCCAACACAGCGACTCCAGGAAACGCAGTGGGATTCTTCCTGCGTACCTTCAACTTTTTCGACAAGGACCCCTCACTCGCGTCCCACAGCACGGTCATCGTGCGACCAGATGAGAAGGGCCTGCCGAAGATTCAGAGATGGACTCCAGAGGTCGTAGGTCACTGTGTCTCAAACAAGCCTTTCTATTACAATGGCACATACACTGGTGTCTAGACAGAGACTGAGCTCATTTAATATTGTGTTAATGTTTTGTGCTTTATATAAAATCATAAAAGAGCTGAAATGTGACATTAAATACTGATGGTATCAAATATTTTAAAAACCTCATGAACATCTGACTTAACTGACAACATAAACAAGATTGTTACAAACATTAAGAATATTTAAATGTTTTTTTTTCTCAATACAAATCTTACAAATAAATGTTGTATTTCAACATTATTATATTTTAATCCAGGAATCAGAAGAAAAAATATAAAATTATATTTTGCATACAAATGCAGGATTTTAAGGCAGTTTTGTACCTGTTATATTATTTTCATTACAGTTCAGCAGAATTTCTTCTTGTTTTTATAAATTAGTATGAATTAAATTCTGTACAACCAATATGACAACGTAGCTATAGTTACTATTGTATTTTACAACTGTATTTTTTATAATACAGTAAGCAACTAAGAATTGTTGAATGGATTCTGCTTATTTTTAATGAAAATAATGTTAACATGCAAATAAAGTCTAAAAATAAGCTTAATTTTCCTTGTGTAAAATGTTGAAAACTTCACCTGTTGAAGTGTTTTTGAAAATAAACGTGTAATAATTTCATGCATGTGAATAATTAAATGCAATGTGAGTAGTGTGTTTATATTGGTTGTTGTGGTAACCGTGAGTGGTGGGATGAAGTAAGGACCCTTGAGTTCCATCAGTGAGAGGATGTGTGGATGAGGTTTATCAGCGGAGAACATCCAGGATGGTGATGGTGTATCCGTGAGCTCACTGATCCCGGCGCTCCTGTATGGGCTCAGCATAAGTGGGAAACAGAGGCTCCTCACACAAACACACACATTCTGGAATCTCTCTGCAAACAGACCACAATTCACCTGCAGAGTCTTCCATAGAAACACAGAAGAGACGGGTGAAGAGAGTGATACAAATGACAGTAATCTGACTGATTGTAATAGTTTGATCTTTAACTCATCACATTTCAGACAGGAACCACTTTGGCAAGTTTACTTGAGTTTATTAAACAATTTTATTTTTGGCGGTATGGTTCCTTATGTGGGTTCTTTCTCTCAGAATAATTGAACATTCAAGAGCTTTGACACTAACCCCCAAAACATAGTGAGAAGTATTACTGCCTGAACCCCCCAAAACCAACCTTGTTCCAGTCCGGCAAAGAGAAAAGACAGTGTTATTGAGATATCCTTAATAAAGCCTACTGGCTGGCAAAGGGGTAGTGTGAAGACCCCCCGAATTTTTCCCTATTCCCTTCCTGCAAAAGAGAAAGTTAATGTTATAGAGATGTCCTTAATGCGGCTCATGCTAGGAGAGGGGTATTCTCCCCTCTAAAACACGAGGGAAAGAATAGCAAGTTCCCTCTTATTTAAGTAGCAGGGGTGTTCATCCTCTGCTGAAGGATGAACAGCAGTCCCCTGCAGCCATAGCAGCAAAGGGTGTTCTCTCCAGCTGGATAGAACAGCAGTCCCTTTCTTCTGAGGGGGAGGTCGTCCCTCGCTCGAGGAATAGAACAGCGGTCACCTACAGGTATATTATTCTTCTTGTCCTCCTACTTATTCTTTATTTTATTTATGTATTAAATGTATGTTGATTGAATTATCCACTGGTTATAATCAACACTCCTATACTAGCTGTAGATCATGCTGTAGACCCAGTGCTTTAAGTGGGCCGGTACGCACCGGTACTCAGTACCGCCACTTCCAAATATAGCTTTTGAGCGTACCGCCACCTCTCCGTGCGCCCAGAACGTGCTTTTAGCGTACCGGTACGCTCATTTGGACATGTTTTAATAGAGGATTTAATCTTTTACCTGCACTGCCGATTTAATGCAAGCTTCCTAATTCATCCCAACGTCAGCAGAAAGTACATTACCCAATTACCCATTCACCCTCAAATTATACAAGAGAATAGCGCATGTGTCGCTTTTCCCACTGTTAAGTGTCAACAATTCAACGTGGCCGGAGAAAGTGTGTGAAACTCGATGACTGACGCCTCACCAAGACTGTATGCTATAACTACAGGTCAGACTCAACCTAATGAAGTAATGCAGCTCTTTCAGGAAGGGTGACCAGACGTCCCGAAAAATTCGGGACAGCCCCGAAATCTAAACTGTTGTCCCGACTCTGGCCCTAATTGTCCCGAAAATTATACTAAAGCAAAATACTGAGTATTTATTGTCTGATAAACATTAAAAACTGTCTGCGGAGGTTGAGTCGTCCTGCAGCCCCCGCTGGCTGCTCATTGGCTATAGCATCTTTTTTCTAAATTCTAAAAAAATACCGTAGGCGGCTAGGCACAAATTTAGATATTCATTTATCTAATTAATCTATAGCCTATGCACAAAGACAATATTATATTTTTGTCCCCTTTTTGTTTTAAAGCTTGATTAAGAGAGCGCAAGTTGCTGCAGCTGCGAGGAGGACAGTGATGCACGCGTACAGGAGTGATTGACAGTTCGCGGCACTGTGTACAAAAAATACTGCGCTACACAATTTTTTCGTTATTTTCGTTTAAGCTTATTAACGTTAAGTGTAACAGAAAGGTCTGATTTACGCACTGTTACAACAGTCATTGTTTTTTTTCTTTTTTTTTCTTTTTTTACAATGACATTTGAGTTCATGATTTTAATGTTGCTGTTTCTTGTTCCAGACTAAAGAGTAATGACAGACGGTTGATCTTTGAATAAAAATGTGTTTTGTTAAGGTTTGAAATTCATTATCTTTTATTATAGGCTACGAAGTCTAATATCATAAGCCCCCCATCCCGTCACCCAAGACCACATAACCCCCCAACCCCCCCCCCGGTAATGAAATAGGCTATAATAGAGTACCTGCACCTCTTTTGGGCAACTTAAAGCACTGTGAAGACCATTACTGTGCCTGTGGAGCCTGTCCAAAATTGGTTCATGAAGACAAAACAGACATGTCAGCCGGTAAATAGAACGTTTCGTGAGCACAGATACTTTATACTGCACCATATATTTCAAGAATAAAGTTCAACATGATCATATGCTGTTTAAATGAGAATGTGTTCTAGTGAAATCTATATACTTGTGAAAACTCTCAAACTTTGTAAACCTTAAATGATTAGTTTTTTTTTACAATGATTTCTATAATACACAATTTATACACATGATTTTTTTCATTTCAGTAAAACACTTGCTGTTAATATGGCCTATTTGTGTCCTTGTTTCAAAGGTACTTAGAGTAGTGTCTCTTTGTGCTAAAAAAAGGAGTATTGTTGGTTTCTTTTACATACTTTATTGCCAAGTATGCTTGCACATACAAGGAATTTGTTTTAGTGACATTACACAGAGACAACAACACACAGACAAAAAAAGCATTTGAAAATAAATAAGTGCATAAACAATTGTGCTATAAATGATAATGGAATAGTATTGAGTAAGATGCAGGGATGTACTAGAATGGAGGGATAACTAATAAATATAAGGATATTGCAAATTTTTATTGCATAAGTGGAGAACATTTTACTGCACTGTTAAAAATCACAGTAAAAAAGACAAAATTTTGACAGTACCATACTGTTTTTCATTCAAACAGTGCATCTGGGTAATATTTATCATTTTCGAGAAGGTAGCCTGCTGCTATATATCGTAAATTAACAACGTTCAAAGTTGACACTCAGCGGCTGTGTTTCAAATCACACCCTACACCCTCATTCACTATTCCCTACACGACTTTACTAATATAGTCCACCTGACAGAGAGAATGAAAACTAATGAGTGAATTCAGACACTGATGAATGGCTGCTGTTAACGAGCAGAATCACTGAAGAAAAGAGAAACAATACAAACACAAGTACAATACAAACTACAACTGTCTTCAGCCACAGCTTTAGAAAAAATCAACTGAAGATTTAAACAATCAACAAACAGCTTTACCAGCTTCACTCATTAATAACCAGACTGACTTTATTTCTGTCAGATCAGAGATCAGAGATCTTGTTGAGAGGTACAGAAAATTAGATGATGTTTTACTGTTTCGTTTGTAGAGATCTTTAGTTGTGCTCCTGACCCTTGACTTTTTAACTTTGCTTTATTTGATTGCTATATGTGTATCTTTGTATAAACTGTAATTAATTTACAGCAACAAACTGTAGAAAACTGTTATTTACAGGCCAATAAATTTCTGTTTTTCTATAGTTTGTTGCCGTAAATTAATGGTTGCCAGTATATAACTGTTTTTCTACAGTTTGTTATCATTATGTCAAACAGCAATATATTGTAAAACGTAAACGTCCAATTTACCAAATAAAAAAAAAAAGTTAATTTGACTAAAATATTTGTGACATCCATAGAAAAACAGTAATGCAAATTCATACACTGATAAGGAGCGTAAATAATCAAATCAACTGTATTAATGTGTTTTTGTGGGACAACAGATGCTGGATCAGAGAATGCTGGAGAACATCAGGTTTTGTGTAACAACTTTTTTTCTTTTTTCTTTTTTTATCAAGAGTCAAATGAACCCTATAATTACAAAAAACTATATACTGCACAAAATTCTTTAGACAACTTAAATTTTTTTATAAATAACTGTTTACCAAGATTTTAATCAAACTCACGAATTCTGTATATGCATTATTTGATCGATGAATACAATGATAATATACAGTAGCATAATATCACATGATTATTTGTACAATTCTTTCATGTACCTCACAGCTCTGTTTTTTTCTCCTCCTGCTCTCTTCTTGATGTTTTCCAGTGTTTTTGCTTTTTCAGGCTCACTGATTTCCATCAGCTTCTCAGTCAGAAAATCAACATGCTGAAGTATGATCAATGAATCAGTATTAAGTGCAATCAAATCCAGAGTTTCAACACAGTTAAAAGTTTCCATCACCATCTTTACTTTCTCTTTCTCTATATTATGTAAGTCTTCTTCTAGCTTCTTGACCCAAAACACACCTTCCTTAATTTTCTTTATACTGTGATTATATTTCTTCTTTAATCCTTCATTTGTCTTTTTCTCCTTCTTTGTCTTTGTTACATATATTTTAGCTTCTTTGACGTGGTTACTGTAGTGGCATTTATTAGTACACACTGTACAGTGATTATTCTTCATCACTTTGCACCATGAGACATCAGTGACCCTCCAGCATCCTGGATAATGACAGTTCTCCTCACAGAAGGTGCAGCACATCGCCACACTGGCTACAGAACGATCAATATCAACCTTCTCTCTGTAGGTCACATCAACTTCATACTCAAAGTTCTGGTTTTCTTCAGCAACTTTCATGTTTTGTCCCACAGCTTCCTGAGCTTGTTTCAGCTCTTTTTGCTTTTGGCTGATTTTTTGATCAGTTAATTGTAGATTAGAGATATTAGTCTCCAACTGCTTCCTTTTCTGCAAAACACCTTGAGTCATCTTCAGTGTTTTTGGTTTTATGTTTTCAATAAATGTGAAAAATTTTGTAATTTCACTCAAACTGAGATCCCATGTTTGCTTTTGTGCCATCTGGTATTCTGAAAGAAATGTCTCTCCTTGACAGTTGTCAAACTGGAAAAACACTGGCTGATTCTGCTCATTTACAGCACATTTGATTTTAGCCTCTTCAACAGCCGTCAGAGCATTTTTAGGGTGAACTCCACGCGAGTGTGTGAGGAGCAAGACAATGTTTTCAGCAATATCTTCCCCAAATAAGGACTGAACCGCATCAAATATGTATGTTTGTCTGTCAGAGAGTCTATTTTGGTCTGCTTTAATCACCAGACAAACTGCATCTAGTTTATGCAAGCAGTCATCACTGCTTAAACCAAGCAAATTCCTGGCAATCTCTTTATCTTTCTCAATTCCACGTGTGTCTCCATATCCTGGAGTGTCGATGATTGTTAAATGGATTGGACTCTCTTGTAGATAAAACTCATAAACAGTGATTCTGGAGGTCTGACTGTGAACTAAAGTGCGGTCGCTCTGATCATCTGTGATCTCAAACCAAACCTTGTCTTCTCTTTGAACACACAACATGTAGTTGATCATCACATTGATTAGTTTTGTTTTCCCTGTTCCTGTTTCTCCCACCAGCAGAATGGATTTATGGGGTTTATTTGTGTCTCTCTCCCCAAAG
The DNA here is from genome assembly GCF_003368295.1 of Carassius auratus. NCBI lineage: Eukaryota > Metazoa > Chordata > Actinopteri > Cypriniformes > Cyprinidae > Carassius > Carassius auratus. The sequence continues at coordinate 19,580 of NW_020528732.1, forward strand.
GTAACTTTTATGTATGGTTCAGTTGGATCACAAGAGTCTGTCCTGGGTTTCAGATGATATCGAGTAGGATTCCCCTCCTCAATTACAATACTGTCTTTGATGATTGCAACAAATATTTGTGATCCTGGTTCTGAACTGAACATTTTCTGTCTGTAATATAAAGAGGAAAAGACATTTAAAAATATAAAAATTAAAATCTTCATCAATATATATGTATATATATATATGTGTGTGTGTGTGTGTGTGTGTTTATTTTTCAGAATAAGGGCCAGATTTATTAACAGCGTGTGCCAGTGCAAACCATCTTTTGCTGTGAAAAATAAAAAATAATGAAGTCAGAATTTGGCTCAAAATTTTGGCTCAAACTGCACTCTTAACTCCTGCATCGCAATCGGCACAGAATCGCTTTTCAGCGCAAGCTGTGTGGAGAAGCCCATCTCCACCTCCATTGTGTTGGAGAAGCAATCCCGCGTAAAATACAGTTTGCACTCTCCAGCTCTAGGCGGGAACTCGCAGTCTTTCAGGCCAATTGTATGCAACCACTGGTGCCTAATTTTCAAGTCTGCTGGAAAATGCAGTCCAGCAGTGCTGTTGCAACCAGCAACACTACACCTACGTTGAAGAGAGTAATGTTCACTGTGAAGCTTACACTGTGTTGTACCTGAGAGAAAACAGAGATGACCATCTGATTTTCACCAGTAAGAACAAACTATTTTAAAGTTTGTTGTTTTACAGAACATAACTGTTATATATGACATGATAATAAGGCCTGAAGATTTTAAGGAAAATATAATTATATTTTCATAATGATTTTTTCCTTCTCAAATCTTGTCTGGGGTGTAAAAACACCCCTGGCCAAACGGGGTGCATCTCCTCCCCTCTTTGATAATTACTGTAGTTACCATGTTCTGAACATCGCATTCTTTCTTTTCTCCCCAGATGTAATCTATATATATATATATATATATATATATATATATATATATATATATATATATATATATATATAGGTGTTTGAATAAAAATATTTGAACATTATTTATAAAAATTACCTCAAGTTAGCACCAGCAAGCTTGTTAGCTAGACAGTTAGCATCAGCTAACAATATTTACTTATTTTCAGTACGGTTATGAATAACGACCTTAATAACAATGGATGAAAAGTTTAGAGCTCTACTGATGATTAAGTAGTGTGCCCACCTTTGTGTGTGGGTCCATGTACATGCTGAATCGACAGGTAAAAAAAAGCCTCTAGTCTAAGTATTAATTTATCACCAATTAACTGTTTGACAAACACTTCCTGCTTCGGTGTCCAGATCTGAATAAAAAAAAAATCTCAAACATGCTCCGATGTACCGATCTGAATCAACCGAGTCACGAACATGCTGTGAATCAACCGAGTCGCGAACAGGCTCCGAAGTGTCTATCTGAATCAGCCGAGTCGCGAACAGGCTCCGAAGTCCCCATCTGAATCAACAGAGTCGCGAACAGGCTCCGAAGTGCCGATCTGAATCAACCGAGTCGCGAACAGGCACCGAAGTGTCGATCTGAATCAGCCGAGTCGCGAACAGGCTCTGAATCAACCGAGTCGCGAACAGGCTCCGAAGTGTCTATCTGAATCAGCCGAGTCGCGAACAGGCTCCGAAGTCCCAATCTGAATCAACAGAGTCGCGAACAGGCTCCGAAGTGCCGATCTAAATCAACCGAGTCGCGAACAGGCTCCGAAGTGTCGATCTGAATCAGCCGAGTCGCGAACAGGCTCCGAAGTGTCGATCTGAATCAACCGAGTCGCGAACAGGCTCCGAAGTCCCAATCTGAATCAACCGAGTCGCGAACAGGCTCCGAAGCGCCGATCTGAATCAACCGAGTCGCGAACAGGCTCCGAAGTCCCGATCTGAATCAACCGAGTCGCGAACAGGCTCCGAAGCCCCGATCTGAATCAACTGAGTCGCGAACAGGCTCCGAAGTGCCGATCTGAATCAACCGAGTCGCGCACAGGCTCTGAATCAACCGAGTCGCGAACAGGCTCCGAAGTGTCTATCTGAATCAGCCGAGTCGCGAACAGGCTCCGAAGTCCCAATCTGAATCAACAGAGTCGCGAACAGGCTCCGAAGTGCCGATCTGAATCAACCGAGTCGCAAACAGGCTCCGAAGTGTCTATCTGAATCAGCCGAGTCGCGAACAGGCTCCGAAGTCCCAATCTGAATCAACCGAGTCGCGAACAGGCTCCGAAGTGCCGATCTGAATCAACCGAGTCGCGAACAGGCTCCGAAGTGTCGATCTGAATCAGCCGAGTCGCGAACAGGCTCTGAAGTCCTGATCTGAATCAACCGAGTCGCGAACAGGCTCCGAAGTCCCAATCTGAATCAACCGAGTCGCGAACAGGCTCCGAAGTCCCGATCTGAATCAACCGAGTCGCGAACAGGTTCCGAAGCCCCGATCTGAATCAACCGAGTCGCGAACAGGCTCCGAAGTGCCGATCTGAATCAACCGAGTCGCGAACAGGGTCCGAAGTGCCGATCTGAATCAACCGAGTCGCGAACAGGCTCCGAAGTGCCGATCTGAATCAACCGAGTCGCGAACAGGCTCCGAAGTGCCGATCTGAATCAACAGAGTCGCGAACAGGCTCCGAAGTGCCGATCTGAATCAACCGAGTCGCGAACAGGCTCCGAAGTGTCTATCTGAATCAGCCGAGTCGCGAACAGGCTCCGAAGTCCCGATCTGAATCAAAAGAGTCGCGAACAGGCTCCGAAGTCCCGATCTGAATCAACCGAGTCGCGAACATTTTCCGAAGTGTCGATCTGAATCAGCCGAGTCGCAAACAGGCTCTGAATCAACCGAGTCGCGAACAGGCTCCGAAGCCCCGATCTGAATCAACCGAGTCGCGAACAGGCTCCGAAGCGCCGATCTGAATCAACCGAGTCGAAAACAGGGTCCGAAGTGCCGATCTGAATCAACCGAGTCGCGAACAGGCTCCGAAGTGCCGATCTGAATCAACTCTGAAACTAAAAAAAATGGATAAAGAAAAAAAAAAAAAATTATCGGGAACTATAAATAGAGAAAGAAAGATGGAAAAGGAGATGGAATGCCAAGGGATGCGACAGCAGCTAAATAAGTGGATGGTGAAAGGCAACACTCTGGATGGGTTAAATGCAGAGCACTAATTCTGAGTATGCACACTTCACTATATGTATATATAGCACAGACCTTTAAAGACAGAGAGATGTGACCCTGTAATTACATATATAGCCTATTTGTGTGTGTGCTCTTGTTTTTGTGTCATATCAGGACACAACTCTGTATAATGACATGTTTATGACACAGGTATTACAAGGAGAGGGTGACTTATGAGGACATAACCCCATTTTTCAAAACACTTATAAATCATATAGAAGATGATTTATATACTTTTTTTGAGAAGGTAAAAATGCACAAAGTTTCCTGTGAGGGTTAGGGTTAGGTGTAGGGTTGGTGAAGGGCCATAGAATATACAGTTTGTACAGTATAAAAACCATTACACCTATAGGATGAACCCACTTTTCACAAAAACAAACGTGTGTGTGTGTGTGTGTGTGTGCCATATTTGTACATTTTATAATCCAAAATGTTAATGCAATTTCAAGTGATGGGGTATTTACACAAATAAATTAATTAGTTACTAGTTACTTCTGTAAATTTTAAGGATATTACTTTACTAGTTACTGCATTTGAAAAGTAACTTCACTTACTTTTTTTTCCCTATGAAATCCGTTTATTTTTTTCCCAAATTCGTTTTTTTCGTTTTCATTTTTCTGGATTAGATTTTTTCTGTTTATTTTTTTTCCTCAACTCCTTTTTAATTGTTAAATTTAATTGTATTAATTAAATACTTGTCTTTAAATTAAACCGGACTCTTATTTTGACGTGTTAACGTGAATACCTTTACAGTTCCGTGTATGTGATGTGAAGCTAGTTTTACTCAAATAAAACGGTCAAATGATCATGAAGTGAACGCAGCATGACTCTTAGTGCAGTTCTGGAAGGGGGAAAACATTTCATAAGGCTATTTTAAGAAATAATTGAATAAAATAATTTGTTTTTATGCATGTAAATATGTCAATGACTTGCTGAAGTTCATGAAAACCAGCTATGTATTAGACCCGGAAATAATGTCTCTCTCTACTGTATAAAAAGTACATTAGGCTATGTATTATTATGTAAAGTATAAAATTATACACTATAATATAATATAGTATTGTATTATAGTTATTGTATCCAAGTTGTCTGTCTGGAACGCAGCATTAGGTTAACGTCAATAAACAAGCGTGTACTACAATTCATTCTATAAGGTGACATTTCAGCACTTTACAAACGGACAGCGACGTCGAGTAGCGCAATTACATTGAAATACAATGGAGAAGTACAGCAGGGAATTAAAAAATGTGTTCTGAGCCAAAGGTTTTTGCTGCATACACTCGATAGTTGCGCCCCTAAGATGGTTTAAGGCGCATATGGCGGAGTATATTTACAGCTCCTCAAAATAACAACGCGCCAACAATGCGCCTCAACAGCATGGGTACAAATGCATTTACTATTTAAACAAGGCGCGCAGCACGGGAAAATGAGAACTGCGTCGGGCTGAAACAAGCATAAACACTCCCACAAGGCAGCTTCCCACAAGAGAAAGTCAATGGAGAGCGTTGGATTGCTGGATTGAGCGTTCGGCGAGTGTTAGAGCTCCGTGACACAACCCGTCAAAAGGCTAAAAGGCTGCAGAATAAGCCTAAAGTTATCAGTGCAACATCGGTTCATATGTTTTCGATATGCTTTTTTTTTTTTTTTTTAACTCGATGGGAGCGAAATTACATTCTCTGAACCCGAACTCAGTTTGCTGTCTGTCTCTCCTCTCTCCACTCCGCAGCGAACCATGCCCACTTTTTAGCGCTTTAAACTTTCAGCATTAACCAGTGCTGAAACAGGGGGTTTCATGACCCAAAGGTTCCAAAGCAAATTATTTATAAAGAAATAAATACAAATAGATTTTTTTAACAACAATCCACCAATCAATACACACATAAACAGTTATAAAAAAAAGGTAATATTAATCTGTCCTTCTATTTTGTCCTACTTATGTATTTATAACAAATATAAACAAATATATATAATATATACATTATAAGACACATTTTGAAATACTAAATATCATCACTTTAATACACTGTCTACATTACTAGACTTTATAGATACATAGTCTACAGAAGAGCAAAACACATTGTAACACTACCTGTTTGTTCAAGTGCTTCTTTCTCTGCCTCTCTACAGATACTTGCAGACAGAAAGAACCAGAGTTTATTTTATACACTGGCTAACATCCATTTTCTGAAGGTCACGTGATTTGCAAGAAAGTGTCAAACCCTCCAGACCATGGCCGTGGCCAGCTATGAGGTCACCGGGGTCCGGTGTCCTGACATTTTATACCCGTCAGATTCCTACCGTTTACTGCGCATGCGCACATCAATATCGGGTCCTTTTTCTCATGCTAAACAACATTTCATGTATCTGCATAACCGTAAGGGTACTTTAATAAAAACGCAATCTAATTGGAAGAAAATAATATTTATTGTTGGTTTCCTGTAGCTGTATCCCTTCTAGCTACAACCTCGAATATATATAATATTGAGTCTAATTTAATTGATGCCACATTTTTGGGACAATAAAGCCCTCCCTACACCTACCCTTAAGCTTTTGTTTATTTACTTATTTTATTTATTTTTTTACTTAAATTTTTCTGATGTGATTTGAAATTTGAAAAGGGAGAAACATTTTCGCGGATTCGAACCCGGGTGAGTCACGTCAAAATATGCATGACACAAACAAACTTTGATGCAATAAATAGGGTATGATTTAAAAATGAGCATCCCTCCAAAAACATCTACATTTTTGTCTCTTTTCCAAAATTTACTTTAACGTGCTGTTTGAAATCTGATGAGTGTCCACAATGTGTGAAAGCAACCAGCCTATAATGTGAAAAATACACCCACTACTTTTTCATAATCCCCATAAATCAGAGACGGTATTTGAAAATGTACGCATTTCACTTTCACTTCCCTGTTCAAAAACCCAACCATGTTGATCCTTTGGGTGGCCGTGCGCATTCATATATAAATATATACATTGGCTAAAAATACACAATTTTATTTAGAAATGTTCTTTTAGAAACATTTAAATAATTAATTACAATATGCATTTTAAAATGTAATAATCAATCTAATCTATCTTGCGCATCTTAGTTGTACATGGAAGCCGTTCCGTGCGGGTGATGTAGATCAGCTTTAAATTTAGTCAATTTTAAGCTGATTATTCATTATATTAAGGATGCCTATTTATACGTCTTTATTACTTCAGCAGGAATCTTTTTTATTATTTAAATGTCTTGTCGGTTCTTATATAGCGTATTTTTTTTTTTTTTTTTTTTTTACTTTGCAACAGACTCTACATCAGGAGTATAAATAAAGGTCAAATAAGCATTTCTATCTAGGAATCACATGTTTTAAACCACTGGTGAAACCAGTTGTTTTTCCCAAACAGATCTAACGCTTCTTGCTAATCACCTGACCTTCAGCAAATGGGTGTTGACCAGTGTATAAATACAACTGGCGTTCATCCCGTCTCCGAGTATCTGGAGAGAGTCATGCCGTCATGCCACGTTCCAGGCCAGCCTTAACCAGTGTTTTTCCAACCTTCTACCCTTGAAAGTGCACTGGAACAGCAGTCAAACCTGTGGCTTCCCACCCGTGAACTCGTACTATATCGATGTAGTAGCCTACTCCCAGTCCCGAGCTCTGACGTCACATAGTTCGCGAAACAACAATGGCAGTCCCTACGGATAATGCAAGTGGTAGGGGACACGTTGAAAAAAAAAAAAATAGGACAATATAACGTTTTAACAAAATTAATAATCTAGCTACAATTCCTTGCGCTCAGGACGTTTGGCGTGACTTGCCTGGAAAGTCTTTGATCGTGATTTAAATTAGTGACTTACAGTCTCAAAAAACCTGCCTGGAACACAGCATCTGGGAGAAAGAAGCAGTTGAACAAACAGGTAATGTTGTAAGTTAGTGTATTTTGCTGTTCTGTAGCCTCTGTGTCTGTTATTATATTGTAATGCTTTTTAGTTTCTCATATTGGCTTACTGTATATGTTACTGTATATGATTGTAGATATTTGTCATTATTGTTTTTAATAAATAAATAGGTAGAAAAAAATGATAGATGGGAAGTTCCCAAGTATGTTTTTTTAATAATACTAATTATGTGTACAGCTTGGTCAGTTACTGTTTGGTCCTATGTCTTTAAGTTTTTAAAAACAATAATTAAATGTGCTTATACAGTGTTTTTCGACACACTGATTGGTTACATTGAAGACTACAAACCACAAATCCAGAGTCATGGCATATTCTACTGAAAGGTAGGACTAGTAGCCACTGTAATTTCAGTATTTAGGTGTTTTTGTCTATAGAGCTTTTAAATTTTATTTTACCAGTTGTTCCTATTTTTGTTAAACATATGTTAAAATGATAATGTAGTATAAACATTTCCCTGCTATTCACATGACTTAAATATAGCTCCAGTCCAGTGTTGGGGGTAACGAGTTACAAAGTAACAGATTACAGTAACTGTATTACTTTTGAGTAATGAAGTAAAGTAACGGATTACCCTAATAATATTGGTAACTACACTACTTTACTAGACTATAGTAACGCGCTTTCCTGCGTTACTCAAGCCGTGTTTGCCTGTGTGTAAAGTTCTGGGCCGGGTTTCCAGATAACGATTGATCTTAGCGCTTAAGAGCGTTTTCTACGAGTAATTTTACGATCGTTCGTTATTGTTTCACTTGCGTTTCCCAAGTGCTGAAATGTCACCTTATAGAATGAATCGTAATTGTAGTACACGCTCGTTTATTGACGTTAACCTAATGCTGCGTTCCAGACAGACAACTTTGGATACAATAACTATAATACAATACTATATTTTATTACAGTGTATAATATTATACTTTACATAATAATATATAATGTATTTTTATACAGTAGAGAGAGAGAGAGAGATAGAGAGAGAGAGAGAGAGAGAGAGAGAAAGAGAGACGTTATTTCCGGGTCTAATACATAGCTGGTTTTCATGCACTTCAGCACATTGACATATTTACATGCATAAAAACAACTTATTTTATTCAATTATTTCTTAAAATAGCCTTAAGAAATGTTTTTCCCCCTCCAAAACTGTACTGAGAGTCATGATGCGTTCACTTCATGATCGTTTGACCGTTTGATTTCCCGTTTGAAACTAGCGTCACATCACATACACGGAACTGTAAAGGTATTCACGTAAACACATCAAAATAAGAGTCCGGTTTAATTTAAAGACAAGTATTTGATTAATAAAATTAAATTTAACCATTAAAATGGAGTTGAGAAAAAAATAAACAGAAAAAATGGAATCCAGAAAAATTGAAACGCAAAAACGGAATTTGGAAAAATATTCAACCGAATTTGGGAAAAAATAAACGGATTTCATAGGGCCCTAAAAAAAGTAAAGTAATAAAATGTATTTTAAAATGTATTATGCTGTTATTTATATTATTTATATGTTGTTTTCTCCACAGACAAAAAAAAGAATCAAGTTTGTACAAATTTCATGCAATCATCAAAGAAACTATTGTAACTGAGGAGGGGCCTCCTACTCGATATCATCTGAAACCGAGGACAGACTCTCGTGATCCATCTAAACCATACATAAAAGTTACCTTTGGGGAGAGACACACAAAGAAACTCCATAAAACCATTCTGCTGGTGGGAGGAACAGGAACAGGAAAAACAACCCTGATCGATGTGATGATCAACTACATGTTGGGTGTTCAGAGAGAAGACAAGGTTTGGTTTGAGATCACAGATGATCAGAGCTACTACTCACAAGTTCATACTCAGACCAGACGCATCACTGTATATGAGTTTTATCTACAAGAGAGTCCAATCCATTTAACAATCATCGACACTCCAGGATATGGAGACACTCATGGAGTTGAGAAAGATAAAGAGATTGCTGAGAGTTTGCTCAGTTTAAGTAAATCTGCTGAAGGTATTCATAAAATACATGCAGTGTGTCTGGTGATTAAAGCAACCCAGACTCGAATATCTGAAAGAGAATTATACATATTTGATGCTGTTCAGTCTTTATTTGGAAGAGATATTGCTGAAAACATCATCTTGGTCCTCACACATTCACGTGGAACTATCCCTAAAAATATCCTGACCGCTGTTAAAGAGGCTAAAATCAAGTGTGCAGTAAATCAACAGAATGACCCAGTGTACTTCCTGTTCGACAACTGTCAGACAGAACCTGCTGATGAAACTAATGAAATGCTGAAACAATCATGGGATCTAACTTTCACAGAAATTACAGGATTTTTCACATTTATTGAAAACATAAAAGCAAAATCACTGAAGATCACTCAAGGTGTTTTGGAGAAAAGGAAGCAGTTGGAGACAAATATCTCTGATCTACAATCACTTAATCAAAAGATTGACACAAAGCAAAATGAGCTGAAACAAGCTCAGGAAGCTGTGGAGCAAAACAAGAAAGATGCTGAAGAAAACAAGAACTTTGAGTATGAAGTTGATGTGGTCTACATAGAGAAGGTAGATATTGATCGTTCTGTAGCCAGTGTGGCGATGTGCTGCACCGTCTGTAGGGAGAACTGTCATTATCCAGGATGCTGGTGGTGCTGTGGTCTCTCATGGTGTAAAGTCATGAAGAATCATTACTGTACAGTGTGTACTAATAAATGCCACTACAGCAAACATGTCAAAGAAGCAAAAATATATGAAACAAAGATGAAGAGGGAAAAAATGACAGATGAAGATTTAAAAAATAAATATAATGACAGTATAATCAAAATTAAGGAAGGTGAGTCTCTGGCCAAGAAGCTGGAAGAAGAACTACACATATTAGAGATTGAGAAAGTATACCTGGTGATGGAAGCTTATCACTGTGTGGATATTCTGGACTTGATCGCACTGAACACTGATTCTGTGTTCACACTTCAGCATTTTGATTTTCTGATTGAGAAGCTGAAGGAAATCTGTAAGTCTGGAAAGGCTGAAACACTGGAAAAGAAAAAAAAGAGAGCAAGGGAAGAAAAAAACAAAGTGCTTAAATACATGAAAACATGTTAAATCAGATGTAGTGAGCTCTGAAGTTGTCTTTCTGTGATATAATGCTACATATATTATCATTGTATTCATGAAAGCAGTGTTCATATACAGTACATAATTTGTAAGAGTGACTAAAGCCTTGCTAAATATAACAATTTAGCCAATTGTTTGTGTTGTCTAGCCCCTTACCAGTCACCCCCCATTTTTTTGGCATGGAGACAGAAATGACATACCCAAAATAAAAAGGTTTCTGCTCATGATTCTTTCTGACTAGATACATAATCATCATTTGTTCACAAAGCTGACATTTCAAAGTTTACTGTTCAGGAATCACTCAGACTGTTATGATAATATAGATATATAAGCTCAAACATAAAAATAAAAATATTAAAAACATATTTTTTTAATGTATTAAAAAATTGTTGATGTACTGTAGGATATGAGTTTAGAAACACCGTCTATTTAAAGCCACAAGTCTACCAAAGCTTCATTTGAAAATTTCATAATCTAAACTGTAAAACTGTGAATTTTATGAAATATTTTCTAAGGCCATGTCATGTGTGTTTTTAGAGAAGGCTAATCTGATTGATTTATGGCACTTGTCATCTCTGTAAGATCATGTGAAGATGTTCTGTGTGCTCTGTCTGTATTTTTGGCTCTGAATACTCCCCCATTCATGATTCTATTGTTCTCACAAAACAAGTCTTTCACACCTCCACCAGGTATGACACATTATATGCATTATTATTTTGCTTTTATTCCCCCTTTATTAGCCTTTGTTGTGGTATTTCAAGCTTTACAAAGCCACCAAGCTGCTATCTCACTTCAGTCTCAGCATGCATTTAGCCCTTATTTAGCAAAAGTCTTACTAAAAAAATTCAACAAAACATTTTCTTACGACCTTAGATGAATTATTGTGACAGAAATGCATTATGAAGAATAAATGCACCTGCTATTAGTAGAATTAGAGCTAATGTTAGCATTAAGCTACATCAGACAATTTATGAAATTATTAGTACACTTTTACTCAAAACTCACTTTAAACCCCGATTGAGTTTTTGTAATAACTTCCTTTTGCGATCACGGGTGGAATTTGGTTGTTTACTGTTGTAAAAATATGCTATTTATAGCCTTTTACATCGCTGCACAAGTTAGCATTTCAGATGTACATTTTCAATTTTTTTTTTATAAAAATGCCCCAGATCTCCAAAAAATCTCATACCAAGCTTTACTATCGTAATCGCGGGTTTATTATTCATATATTTTGCATGTACAGAAGAGTATCAGTGTTGTTATGGGCAGATATGAACCAGGGAGTTTACAGGAAGCATGTGACATGATGTGGCGGTGTCCGGTTATGACACTCTAAAGATTGACAAGGCGAAGGCAAGATGGACGCCAGCACAGCGCCACAGCAAAAAGTGGTCATCAACCCAGCGCCACGATGCAAGATGGCCGCCAGCTCAACGCCAACGCCCAAGATGGCCGCCAGCTCAACGCCAACACCCAAGATGGCCGCTGAGACATTTTTGGATCATTTCTCCATGCTGTCACAAAACCTAGTGATTCCCAGGAGTGTTCATGTCACGTCTACTGATCCAGAGACTGTTCACGTCACGTAGGCTGGGCCAACACCACAGTAAAAGATGGCCACCAGCCCAGAGCCACTGCAGAGGATGGCAGCTACAGTGGAATTTCCTTAGTTGAGTCAGGTTCCCGTTGACCCTCCAGAGTTGAGTCAGGTTTCCGTTGACCCTCCAGAGTCGAGTCAGGCTCCAGTTGACCATCCAGAGTCGAGTCAGGTTCCAGTTGACCCTCCAGAGTCAAGTCAGGTGTTCATGGACCCTCCAGAGTCGAGTCAGGTGCTCGTGGACCCTCCAGAGTCAGGGTTAGTCACCGTTGACTTTCCAGAGTCAGGACTAGTCACCATTGAACTTCCAGAGTCAGGGCTAGTCACCGTGGACCTTCCAGAGTCAAGGCTAGTCACCGTTGACCTTCCAGAATCAAGTCTAGTCACTGGTGATCTTCAAGGACAGAGTCAAGTTACTGGTGATATTCAAGGACAGAGTCAAGTCACTGGTGATCTTCAAGGACAGAGTCAAATCATCGATGATCTTCAGGGACAGAGTCAAGTCACCGGTGATCTTCAAGGATCGAGTCAAGTCACCGGGGTTCTTCATGGGAGAATTCAAGAATACAAAGGCAAGTCACCATCAATCTTCATGAACAAGGGCAAGTCACCATTGATCTTCATGAAAAAATACAAGTCACCAATGATTTTCATGAACAAATGCAAGTCACCAATAATCTTCATGAGCAGAGTCAAGTCAGCATTGATCTTCTGGAACCCAGTAGTAACACCATGGGAGTACCAGAGTCTCGTCATTTCTATGTTGAAATACCAGAGCTGTTCCATGTCTCTGCTGAACTACTAGAGTCCCACCTCGGCTCGGCTGATCTACCAGAGTCTCTACTCGCCTCTGCGGAACTTCCTGAGTCTCGTCATGTCTCAGTCGAACTCTCTGAGTACCCGACTGATCCTGTTGTGGCCATGGTGGCTACCCGTAAGTTGTTCATGTTCTTTGTTTCAGACTTGCCCAACCAGACTTGTCCTCCTGCCCATTCGACCACACGAAGGTGGTGGTCTTCTGGTTCCCCCTTTGGGGCGTACGTTTCGGCCGCACGGATGTGGTGGTCTTCTGCTCTGCCCTGGGGGGCGTCTGGTTCGGCCGCACGGATGTGGTGGTCTTCTGCTCCGCCCTGGGAGACGTCTGTTTGGACCGCAAGGATGTGTTGGTCGCTGCTCCGCCCTGGGGGGCGTATGTTTCAGCCACATGGATGTGGTGGTCTTCTGCTCCGCACTGGAGAGCGTCTGTTCTGACCGCACGGATGTGGTGGTCTTCTGCTCCGCCCTGGTGTGCGTCATGTGATGTCCTTCTTAATTCTTTAATTTCTTGGACTTGTGTTTTTGTGTTTGTGGTTTTTTTTGTTCTTCTGTCTGTTTTCCTCCTATGGACCAGGCCCTCCGTCCCTCCCCCTGATCCTCCGCCGGTCCACTTCCCTCCCGGGTTTCATGTCTGTGTCTTTCATTCTGTTTCCCTCTAAGGACCTGGCCCTCCGTCCCTCCCCCTGATCTTCCGCCGGTCCACCACCCTCCTGGACTTCTCTTGTCTCTGTTTTCCCCATTTTACCTGGCCCTCCGTCCCTCCCCCTGGTCCTCCGCTGCTCCACCTCCCTCCTGGTCTCTTTGTGTGTTTGGTTTTCCCTTGGGTTTGGGTGGAGCATCTGGCAGCTATTCTGTGGAGGAGGGGGTAATGTCACGCTGTCTAGTCTCTGTTTCCCTGGGTGTCCACTAGTGGGCTCACTTCCCTTCAGGCACTTCACCATAGGCACTAGAATTCCTCTACTCTTGTCCTGTCATCAGAGTAATTGCACTCCTGTTAATTGTTAATTGCACCAGGTGCAGTCACTTTATTGTCATTAGCCTCCCTATAAATACCAGTCTTATCCTGTTGTTTGTATGGAGTCCTTACCCTTCATGTATCCAGCATTCTCGTTCCCCGAGATTCTTCCCAGTCTGCTCGTCCTCCCTTTCCTGTTCCTTTCCTTTTGTTTGTTTATTTTGGACTGTCTTTTTGGTGTTGACCTTTGCTTGTTTTGACTACGATTTGGATTACCCTATAATAAATACATCTGCATTTGGATCTCTCGCTCTCCCTGTGTCTCTCTGGATACACGATCGTCACAATTTGTTCCGGAACAATATTCATATGTCCATTTACATCCAGATACTGGAATAGTGAAAGTCTGTCTTGGTCTTGGGTGCGTTTCTTTAAAGCAACTTTGGTCACAAGTTCCATCATTACTAATACTGTTTAATAGAACTTGCAGCCATAGCCAACGATACTTTTTGGGAAATGCACCCCTGAACAATGATGTTAAGTGCTTACTGCATCTTGTGTTTGTTGTTTTCACTAATTCCTTGTTAGTTATTAGTCATGCAGTTACATAAAATTTCCTCTAAAGTATATTGGACATATTTCTGTCATTGTTTAATAAATCTGCACATGGGTCCCGCCTGACAAGTTCCTATATCTTTGGCAAATGAAATTGGTCTGTCTTTTTTAGTACTTCACAGAATGTCACGCTCCACAAACACAAAAAAAAAACAGCCTTTGTTTGTGTAACTACAGGTGCTTCTAAATAAATTAGAATGCCGTGGAAAAGTTCATTTATTTCATTAATTCAACTTAAATTGTGAAACCAGTGAATTAAATAAATCAGTGCACATAGACTGAAGTAGTTTAAGTTTTGGTTCTTTTAATTGTGATGATTTTTGGCACACATTTAAAACAAACACCCACCAATTCACAACAAATCTCAACAAATTAGAATACTTCTTAAGACCAATAAAAAAAATATATATAATTGTTAGCCTTCTGATAAGTATGTTCATTTACTGTACATGTACTCAATACTTGGTAGGGGCTCATTTTGCTTTAATAACTGCCTCAATTCGGCGTGTCATGGAGATGATCATTATGTGGCACTGCTGAAGTGGTCTGGAAGCCCAGTTTTCTTTGACAGTGGCCTTCAGCTCATCTGCATTGTTTGCTCTCTTGTTTCTCATCTTCCTCTTGACAATAGCCCATAGATTATCTCTGGGGCTCAGGTCTGGTGAGTTTGCTGGCCAGTCAAGCACACCAACACCATGGTCATTTAACAAACTTTTGATGCTTTGTCAGTGTGGGCAGGTGCCAAATCCTGTTGGAAAATGAAATCAGCATCTTCAAAAAGCTGGTCAGCAGAATAGTGTGAGTGATAGAAGAGTGCTCAAAGATTTCTTGTTAAATGGTGCAGTGACTTTGGTGTCCAAAACACACAATGGACCAACACCAGCAGATGACATCACAGACTGTGAAAACTTAACACTGGACTTCAAGCAACTTGAGCTATGAGCTTCTACACCCTTCCTCTAGACTCTAGGACATTGGTTTCCAAATGAAACACAAAACTTGCTCTCATCAGAAAAGACTTTGGACCACTGGCAACAACAGTCCAGTTCTTCTTCTCCTTAGCCCAGGTAAGATGCCTCTGACATTGTCTGTGGTTCAGGAGTGGCTTAAAAAGAGTCTTAACCATGATTGTGTAGCCTAGTAAACCAAACTGAGAGACCATTTTGAAGGCTCAGAAACCTTTGCAGCTGTTTTGAATTAATTAGCTGATTGGGATGTCACCATATTCTAATTTGTTGAGATAGTGATTTGGTGTGTTTTTGTTAAATTTAAGCCAAAATCATCACAATTAAAAGAACAAAAGATGTAATATACTTCAGTCTGTGTGTATTGAATTTATTTAATACATGAGTTTCACAATTTGAGTTGAATTAATGAAATAAATGAACTTTTCCCATGACATTCTAATTTATTCAGAAAAAAACCTGTAGATTCTTATAGGCTAAAAACAGCAGTCAGTGTTTTTAGCTATTAAAAGATTAAAACAATAGTTTTATGTATTTCTCTAAAGTTTTTTTTTGGTTAAAGTTCAGAGGGATTTGCCTTTATTTTGGTGTTGATGCAACCAGTTTTGGGTCCATGAGATATCAGCTTTATAGTATTAATAAATCAGACTGGTAAAAAAGGGCAGCTGTGGCCCATTTTTTTGTGGCCCAATATCTTAAGTAAATTTATTTACTTAAGATATATGGGCAGTTTTCTTACAGTTATCTCTCTCACAGACAATTTTCTTTAAAAGAGTGCCATCAAGGGTTCAAATCAGAAAATCACATACACCTATACACTCGCCTCAAGTAGGCTACTGCTGAACATATTTGCATATTGGATATTTGCAACATACAGAATACTTGCAAGACATGGGAAATATTACAGCTTGTGCAAATTATGTGGAATATTTGTATATGAAGCAGAGCTTTCATTACTGTAGTACAGTTTCATATGGCACTGTAATTTGGCCGTGCTTATAGTTTTTTCCCAATTTTTTACTTGTGTTTGCTGATTCTTTGGCCCATTATCAAAAATGGGCCAAAGAATCATGGGCCAAAGAATCAGCAAACACATGTAAAATATCGGGAAAAAACTATAATTACTGCCACATTAGAGTGCCATATGAAACTGTACTACAGTAATGAAAGCTCTGCTTCATATACAAATATTCCACATAAACACAGGACTGCAACAAAAAATACTAAACTTGTAAAATATTTACCAAAAACATACAACTTTTTTTATCTTTTTTTTTTTTTTTTTGACAGACACAATAAGAAGAGTTCTGTGTATAACTCCCCCAAAAAGAAGTAGAATAAAGTTAAAGAGTGCTGCTGTGATGCCTTCCTGAGAATTGTCTTTACTTTGAAAGAATAATGAGAGTATGGACATAACACAAATTAAGCAAACTGCGATAACACATACATTACATTTTCCTTTGCTTATGTAAAAGGATGTCCCTTTAAGAACGTTGTGTGTTTTGCATGATGAGCACGTTAGGCAGTTATTACCTAAATCCAGATTTTTTTCAACGCAGAAGTAAATAGTTTTCTGTAAATGTGTGAGACTTCCAGTTCATTAGCCACTGTAGGGAAATAATGAGAAGTAGAGCCATGCACAGGCTTCATATTTAGGCCCGAGCCCTGGCCCGAGACGATCAGACCTGAGCCCGGCCCGTGTACGACTGCTTATCAGAATTACCAACCCCGAGCCTATTTCCCTGTTCCTTTAAGCTATTAAAAAAGTTCAGTTTTGTATGTAATGACATAATGATTATATTTCATAAGTTAATTTAGAAAAACGTTTTGAGCTTTTTTTTTTTCATTACATAATTACACACACACACACACGCACGCACGCACATTTTGAATTTTTTGTTGTTGAGCTCGTGTTCAAGTCAATCAAAATGAAAACGAATTTGTGTAGCAATTTCTAATACTGTGTGTATGTGTGGGTCACTTTTATCATTATCAAATGTTGGCTATAACCTGTACATAACCTGTTGCACATGGAATGTCTCTTAATTCAGATGATGATATACTTTTGGCCATTTAATATTCATTAAATTCTAAATGTTATTAATGTTGGTTTTTGTCCCCAAAACTCATTCATTAGAAGCACCACGCCTCTGTCTTGCATCAGCAGAACGCACAATCTGATCTAATGCTTTGAGAATCAAAACATCAACATCATCATTTGTGTCAATCTCATAATGATAGTTCTTCACTGGGAAGATGTAGCTCACTGGAACACCCACTTTGGCACTGCACAACTCCATCTGGACAGAAACACAAAATAGATTTTGTAAAACTATAGAAAACATGCAACATGTATAGATGATTAAAATTACATATAGTACCCTCTCTTTGATCTTCTTGCTTCTGTAGACCATCTTTAGATCATTTTTGACCAGAGGACATGCTTCATCCACTTTAGACATGACAATCACTTGAGGAATCCCTGCAATGAGAAAGATTAAAGTGTTTTCCTCCAAATTATACAAATCTACATTTTGTTATATACAGGTGCATCTCAATAAATTAGAATGTTGAGGAAAAGTTCATTTATTTCAGTAATTAAATTAAAATTGTGAAACCATTGTATTAAATAAATTAAATGCACACAGACTTAACAAATTAGAATATTTCATAAGACCAATACAATTTTTTTTAGTGAATTGTTGGCCTTCTGGAAAGTATTAATTTACTGTACATGTACTCAGTACTTGGTAGGGGCTCCTTGTGCTTTAATTACTGCCTCAATTTGGCGTGGCATGGAGGTGATCAGTTTATGGCACTGCTCAGGTGGTCTTGAAGCCCAGGTTTATTTGACAGTGGCCTTCACATAATCTGCATTGTTTGGAAATACAAATCCAAATTCCTTGACACGTGTGTGGTGGGTCCTGATGCCTTGACCCCAGCCTCAGTCCATTCCTTTTGAAGTTTGCTCAAATTCTTGAATCCAGTTTGCTTGACAATCCTCATAAGGCTGCGGTTCTCTTGGTTGATTGTGCATCTTTTTCTTCCACACTTTTTCCTTCCAGTCAACTTTCTGTTAACATGCTTGGATACAGCACTCTGTGAAGCTTCTTTTTTCTTTGTTTGTGGCTTACCCTCCTTGTGAAGGGTGTCAATGATTGTCTTCTGGACAACTGTCAGATCAGCAGTCTTCCCCATGATTGTGTAGCCTAGTGAACCAAACTGAGAGACCATTTTGAAGGCTCAGGAAACCTTTGCAGGTGTTTTGAGTTAATTAGCTGATTGGCATGTGACCATATTCTAATTTGTTGAGATTAGTTGTTGAGACAAGGCAACTGGCATCTGGTCCTGTGATTCAACCATAATGGGAGCAACAAATAAATGAACTTTTCCACAACATTTTAATTTACTGAGATGCACCTGTATTCCCTTTTTTTCTATTTCTCTCATCTTGTACAAAACAAAGGCAAAAAATATTATTTTTTTCTCTTTTTTATTGGTTCACTTAAATCATATTTGTTGTTGTTGAAATGCATTTCAAATATGTACATACGCCAAACTAGTCTTTATGTGGAATGTGGGAGCTTTTATGTATTACAGTGTTGTGCATAAGAAATATAAAAATCATATACATTTTTACCGTTATCACTGATGGTCCGGCGAATGAGTTTCAATTTCTCAGTAATTATCTTATCTTCTGCAGCGAGTTGGATTGTACTTGCATCTATGACGTAAACTAGGCAGAAGGCTTGATCAGACAGTGAAAGGTTTTCATTGTAATGCTCATCGTCGATAGTGAGGGATTTCTCCTCGAACTAGTTTTATGAAATAAAAACAAAATATAAAAATTGGAATATATTGTGCACATTCAAATGTTAATTTTTAATCAAATGAATGTAGTCAATGGGATAGTTCACCCCAAAATAAATGTTTTCATCGTTTACTCATGCTCAAGCTGTGCCAAACTTGTGTGAGTTTCTTTCTTCTGTTAAATACAAAAGGAAATATTCGGAAGAATGTGTACCATGTTTTTAGCATTCTAGTCAATGGCTGCCAGCAACTGTTTGGTTACCAGCATTCTTCAAAATATCTTCTTTTGTGAATTTTCATTTTTGGGTGAATGATCCCTTTAACTTTTAATTGAATGTCCTACTTTATATCCCTCCTTCACATGTCCATATATGCTGTGGACAATGTCATCTGGTTGACACTCAGATATTTTTTCAGGTTCTAAACCTTTTATGTCACATAATTCATAAGGCAAATCTGCATCTGCACTTCTGATGCGGTATGCTCTCAGCTGTAAGAAAAAAAAAGACAGAGACAAATGGCAATATATATTTTTAGATATCACACAATACGTATGATGTATACAAATGTCTGGGTTGGTTGATGATTTGTCTATATTTCTTAGAATCACATTCCTACAGTCTTTGCAGCTATTGTGTGTGCTATACAGAAGTCAAATAATGCTTACTCTTGTTGTGAAACTGCGAGTGGGGCCTGATTTTGAAGTATCAGCTAGTGCTTCATTCACTATTTTTCCTTGAAAGGCACTAAGGACAGAGTTAATAAAGCTGGACTTCCCTGCTCCAATTTGTCCAGCCAACAGGATCTTGATGTTTGTCACATCTGGATTACTCAGAGTAAACTTTTCTAGACGTTCTTTCAGTACTTTCTTCTGTCTACAAAAGACAGGAGACAAAATTTTCTGCAAAATTTTCTGCAAATATCTGCACACTTAATAAATAAAAATAATATATAATAAATGAAGAAGAAAAAAAAACATTTGGATCTTTCTGTTTGAGAATTATTTTTTGGGAGTTATTTATTCAGCCAATATGTACTATTTTAGTAAATTTACAAAAAAAAAAAATGATATATATATATATATATATATATGTAGCTTACCTAGGTAAGCTGTTTATGTGGCTTACCTCCAGTCAAATGTTCTCCATGCTTCATCCAGTACTGTGAAGAAAAACAAAATACATAAAGACCAAATAAACAATTCAGTTTAACAATAAATTGGTATTATCTCAATCTCTGAGTCTGAGAATGTATCTATCCCATCTAACAGATCATTCTCAGATCGTTGGCTAACATTCTGACAAGGATCTCTCAAACTTAAAAATGTACTTATAGTAACATTAATATAACCTTTGTTCAAAGTTTTTGGCTTTAATAATGTTTTAAAAACGTTGATGCATAAACTTTATGCATCATTTATGAAACTGATTTTCAGAGATCTTTTAGTTTAGTGTCTTGTAACTTTTTTTAAAGGGATCATATGATATGATTTAATATTCATGGGAGTATTACAAGTTTTTGGTGCCTTAAGAAGATCTGTGAAGTTGCAAAGACTAAAGTGTCAAATACAAAGAGATATTCTTTATAAAAGTTAAGCCTAGTCGCTGTGTCAAGACTGTACTGCGCATTTTACAGAGGATGAGGACTGTTTCCTGGAAGAATAGCCTACAATGCAGGTGTCAGTTTCTATAAAGTGGGGCAATTCCAACTTTGTAAGGACAATCTGGCACTCCTGACTCACAGTCTGTAAGGACATTTACATATGTAAAAGATTTGCCACTGATGATTGAAAAGCGAGTTTTAAGCAGTGTAGAGTAGTTCTTGTTGTTAGTCGTTTCTCAGATCACAAAGGGAGACATGTTTATATGTTTACGCAGCGCAATATGCAATGCAATGCGTAAAGACAGTATAAGTCATTATAATAAGTAATTATGTCCCCACTGGATGCAGCACAAGCCTCGTTTATAATGGATTTTATTGGTTTTGTCCCGTCGTGTCAGGACACATCTTCACAGTATGGTGAGGTGCGTAACAGTAAGCCGACGCCCTTTCTGTCACACTGCTTCTGTATATTACATTCATTAGATAATTTATGTGAGTGTAATTATCATTACAATACTTTATTTAGTTGCTATTATTTTATTTGTTTATTTCTATTTCAGAACCACAACCATATGATATACTGCTAAAGAAATTCAGTCCTTGCCTGGTTACTGTATTCTAATAACAGACACCTGAGAGTGACTACAGGATCCAAGCAGACCCAATAACGTCATTCAAACAGACTTTTAAATGCAGTCTATTCATTCAGAACATTGTAAGTTAATTTTGTTAAACTGATGCATTTTATGAATTTATCAAATTTGATTAAATAGATTTAAAATGTAAATAAGTTAAAAGATGCATATCAGTTATCATAGTCAGAAACAATCCCATTATTCAATGCAGTACTGACCTCCAGCTGGTTTTGATTCACCTGATCCCATTTGCAATCTTTTGTTGTGCTAACAGAGTTATAAGAAGAATCATATAACTATCTTTACTGTCTTGTACTGCTGAAGGATGTGCAGGTGTGATGTGAAAGCAGCTCTCATTAGAAGGTATATTTATACATGCAGGTCTAACTTTCAGTTTCACCATAAATAACAGATTGGAAAGGAAAATGTTTGTGCTCTCCAGTTGTTTCAGAGGCAGGCCCGGACTGGCCATCCTGAGCACACAGAGAATTCCCTGTTTCCTGGCATCTCATTTGACCTGCTGCCCAGTTTTACTTTTTTATTTTTTTATTTTTTGTTATATCATTATTATTTTATATTATTGCATGCCACATGCACCAACGTGATCATTGCCGAGTTTGACATTCGATAATAAATTGATATTAAATCACAAATCAGTTGATTCTGCTCCCATCAAGCGGTTTAAAACAGCATAATACAACAATATTCTGTGGTACTCAAGTGACCAGAAGCAGCAGTGAAATATAGCGAAATTACTGACCATCAAGTGCAGGTCAGTTTCATCTGTAAATAGGCTACTGTATTTTTGTCTTAGTTTAGTTAAGTATTAAACTGCAAGCAAATGTTAGTAGCAAAATCAGTAGCATTCCATTATTACATTAAAGGACATCATTATTATCTATTGTAAAGGTGCATTGATATATTTCGCAGACAGATGTTCACATCAAATTATAGTAAAGGATGGAGCTAGTGCAGACAACACTACAAAAATATAAGACATAATAATGCAATAACCTGTTCAGTGTTATTTTTGTATAAACATATTGTACTAATTTAGACATTTAGCCATGCAAATCTATTGTAAAATATTTGTATGAAATAGAGGTTTGTTTATCTTAGGTATTAAAGTGATTTTGAGAAAAATAACAACAATAACACACTGTCTTAATGCTATACTTACAATTGACTAATTTATATTGTGTGCAAAAAAGTTACAATGATGTGGTTGTTTTGCAACAAGATGGAGACAGTTCTGTTCATAACAGTAGACCTGCTGGTAAAGAAATGACAGGTACAAGAAAAACAACTATAATAATAATAATAATAATAAAAATAATAATAGTGTTGTGGGTATATAGCAGGACCACCAAAACTGCAGATAACCCTGCAGAGTTTAGCTCCAATCCCAATTAAACACATCTGAACAAGCTAATCAAGGTGTGTTGAGGCAAGTTGGAGCTGAACTCTTCAGGACAGCGGATCTCCAAAACCGAGTTGCGACACCCCTGTTGTATAGGATGCCCTGGATGAGTGTAAGATTTCCCAGTCCAACTCTACTGTAGTGAAAACTGTTAACCAGAACACCAAAATATAAAATAAATAAAAATAATTTCATTTCAATTTTCTGACTTTAGAAAGTTTAGTTAACTAAAGTTTAGTTTATAATCAGTCAGCTCTGAGTGTTCAAATAGAAAGTAATTACATTGCCATTAAACTGCATATTTTCATAAATCACATGACCATAAGGGTGTTCTCCTCATGTGTGTCCAAACATGCATAGCTATTTCGAATATACCTGTTGATCTGATTTATTGACTGGTAACTGTTGAGGCACACTTATTAAAAAGTAACGAAAGACATAATATTTTATTCACAAGAAGATACTCATTTCCAGGTTTAAGACATTTTAATCTTTTAATTTCTCTGCTTTTAATTTAAAAATCTGATTATGCACTCAGCTTATAATAGAAAGAGATTTATTTCTAGATTTATGTGATGCTATTTTATTTTACTTTTTTTTTTTTATACATTGTTCTTTAAAAATACTAGAAATTGGCTGATGAACACAGACAAATCTTACTGTAATCGTGAATTTATTTGGATCCATGTTTCATGTCGATGTTTCTCTCTCTCTTTATTGTGATTCTTGACTTCCTCATATTATTTTGTACATCCATCAAAACTTGTGTTTTCTGGTCCGGATTTCATTCTCGTTTTGGCTGAAAGAATAGCATTAGTGAGAAGGGAGAGAGGAAACTTTAATGGAAAATTAATAGAAAAAATAGAGATTTTTTTCTGCTTTCTATTTGAATATATTTTACAATTTAATTTATTCCTGTGATCAAAGCTACATTTTCAGCATCATTACTCCAGTCTTACACCAACTGTAACAATATACACTATACCATTCAAAAGCTTAAAGTCGGTATATAAAGAAATTAAAGCTTTTATTTAGCACACACGTGATCATAAATACAAAAATCACGTTACAAATTATGCTGTTCTTTCAATTCATCAAAAAGTATATATTGTCAGCTCTTTTTTTCAAATTAAAAATAATAATAATAATATAAATAATAAATGTTTTTTTTTTTTCAGTAGCAAATCAGAATATAAGAAGCATTTCTGAATGGAGTAATGATGCTTAAAACTCAGCTTTGAAAGTCAGCTTTGATTGTTCCTGATAAACGGTTTAACTGCACTTGCAACTTGGAAATGTATTTTATAATGCAGAACGTGTAAATTGCACAGGATTAAAATTTTATTATATTAATATACTATATATTTATTATTTATTTATTTATTTTTTTCCACAGGATTTGGTTGCTTGGGTGACGGTGGGATTCTTACACATTCCTCATTCTGAAGATATTCCCAACACAGCGACTCCAGGTAATGCAGTGGGATTCTTCCTGCGTCCCTTCAACTTTTTCGACGAGGACCCCTCACTCGCGTCCCGCAGCACGGTCATCGTGCGACCAGATGAGAAGGGCCTGCCGAAGATTCAGAGATGGACTCCAGAGGTCGTAGGTCACTGTGTCTCAAACAAACCTTTCTATTACAATGGCACATACACTGGAGTCTAGACAGAGACTGAGCTCATTTAATATTGTGTTAATGTTTTGTGCTTTATATAAAATCATAAAAGAGCTGAAATGTGACATTAAATACTGATGGTATCAAATATTTTAAAAACCTCATGAACATCTGACTTAACTGACAACATAAACAAGATTGTTACAAACATTAAGAATATTTAAATGTTTTTTTTCTCAATACAAATCTTACAAATAAATGTTGTATTTCAACATTATTATATTTTAATCCAGGAATCAGAAGAAAAAATATAAAATTATATTTTGCATACAAATGCAGGATTTTAAGGCAGTTTTGTACCTGTTATATTATTTTCATTACAGTTCAGCAGAATTTCTTCTTGTTTTTATAAATTAGTATGAATTAAATTCTGTACAACCAATATGACAACGTAGCTATAGTTACAATTGTATTTTACAACTGTATTTTTTATAATACAGTAAGCAACTAAGAATTGTTAAATGGATTCTGCTTATTTTTAATGAAAATAATGTAAACATGCAAATGAAGTCTTAAAATAAGTATAATTTTCCTTGTGTAAAATGTTGAAAACTTCACCTGTTGAAGTGTTTTTGAAAATAAACGTGTAATAATTGAATGCTTGTGAATAATTAAATGCAATGTGAGTAGTGTGTTTATATTGGTTGTTGTGGTAACCTTGAGCAGTGGGATGAAGTGAGGACCCTTGAGTTCCATCAGTGAGAGGATGTGTCCATGGATGAGGTTTATCAGCAGAGAACATCCAGGATGGTGATGGTGTATCTGTGAGCTCACTGATCCCGCGCTCATGTATGGGCTCAGCATAAGTGGGAAACAGAGGCTCCTCACACAAACACACACATTCTGGAATCTCTCTGCAAACAGACCATAATTCACCTGCAGAGTCTCCCATGGAAACCCACAAGAGATGGGTGGAAAAGACAATAATCTGACTGATTATAATAATTTGATCTTTAACTAGTCACATAAAAACAATACTCTTATTAACAGTAACAATGTGAAAAAGAAAATATTATATTGTATACACATAAATATTCATACAGAATACTTATAAAATAGATTTAATCTATACATTATATACTCTTAATATATACAAATAAATTATATTTATATATAATGAAAGATAAAGTAACAATTTCTATTCTTTCTTTATTCTAAATAAATATTTGAATTCCATGCTAATAATTCAAATAACATGCTTATCATTTGAAAGCATTTTGACAGAACAGTATACATCACTGCTGAAAGATCTTTGACTAGTATTGGAAGCATGTGTGACAAAATCTTTGACCAGTAAGACTTTATTTTCTCCCTGTTTGTTCATTTTTCTTAAAGTGTGGAATGGGACAGAGATGGAATGGTAAAGCCACCTTATATACTTTAGGTGACCATTCTTAAATTCAGCATGACAACAACAACAGATGCTCACAAAAAAGAAGCTCTGTTTGTGAAGGTCTGAAGGATTTTTCATTCTTCTCTCACACACACCTGACATAATAATATGTTTTTGTCATTTGTCATCTCAATAATTATAATGATTTTCAGGTCTTGTGGTTCCTACAATCACTCATTTTCAGATTTCAGTGTTAAAATGTTAAGATAGTTTAGGCTTTTACTACCTTTTTTGTACTTTTGTATTGGTGATGAAGACATATTTTCTCTGTTTTTATGACAAAAGCTTTCATGGTTCAATCATGAAAACTTTTTATCATTAACAGGAAAAGGGCAGTGCAGCAGGAGCAATGACAGAATATACAATTTCATATTTGAATATGTTAAATATGTTAGGAATTAGCATTTTATAATACTGTGTGAGTCACTTTTATCATTATCAAATGTTGGCTATAACCTGTACATTGTTCCACAAGAAATTTGATTCAGATGATGATATACTTTTGGTTATTTAATAATCATTCAGTATTGTATGTAAATTTAATATTCAACTCTAAATGATATCATTTATGTTTTTTGTCCTGAAAACTCATACGTTGTAAGCACCAAGCCTCAGTCTTCCATCAGCAGAACGCACAATCTGATCAAATGCCTTGAGAATCAAGACATCAACATCTTCGTTTGTGTCAATCTCATTATGATAGTTCTTCACTGGGAAGATGTAGCTCATTGGAACACCGACTGTGGCACTGCACAACTCCATCTGGACAGAAACACAATGCAAAATTGTTTGTAAATCTACAGAAAACATCATACAACATGTATAGATGATTAAATGACCTTTAGTACCTTCTCTTTGATCTTCTTGCTTCTGTAGACCATCTTTAGATCATTATTGACCAGAGGACTTGCTTCATCCACTTTAGTCATCACAATCACTTGAGGAATCCCTGCAATGAGAAAGATGAAAGTGTTTTAATCTGAATGATACAAATCTACATTTTGTAATATATACACCGGTGTTTTCCATTTCTCTCATCTTGTCCAAAACAAAGGCAGATAATATCAAATTTTTTATTGGTTCACTTAAAGCATCTTTATCTAATTGTTGAAATGTATTTAAAAAAAAAAGAATGATAAAAATCATAGAAAGTTTTACCGTTTTTACTGATGGTCCGGCGAATAAGCCTCAGTTTCTCTGTGATTATCTTATCATCTGCAGCGATTTGGATTGTACTTCCATCTATGACGTAAACTAGGCAGAAGGCTTGATCAGACAGTGAAGGGTTTTCATTGTAATGTTCATCGTCACTAGTGATAGGTTTCTCCTTGAACTAGATTCATGAAATGAAAACAAAATCTATAAATGTGAGAGATATTGTGCAAATTCAAATGTTAATTTTAAAGTAAATGGATGCAGTTAAAGGGATAGTTCACCCAAAAATAAATTTTGTAATCATTTACTCATGGTCAAGTTGATCCAAACCTGTATGCGTTTCTTTCTTCTGTTAAATACAATAAAAAATATTTTGAAGAATGTGTACCATGTTTTTCACATCCCAGTCAATGACAACCAGTAGCTGTTTGGTTACCAGCATTCTTCAAAATATCTTCTTTTGTGAATCTTCATTTTTGGGTGAGTGATCCCTTTAACTTTAAATTGAATGTCTTACTTCATATCCCTCCTTCACACGTCCATATATGGTGTTGACAATGTCATCTATTTGACTCTCAGATATTTTTTCAGGTTCTAAACCTATTATGTCACATAATTCATAAGGCAAATCAGCATCTGCACTTCTGATGCGGTGTGTTCTCAGCTGTAAGTAGGGACCAAGAGAAATGGCAATATTAAATTATATATTTTTAAATGTCACACAATGCTTATGATTTAAAACAAATGTCTGGCTTGGTGGATGATTTGTCTATATTTTCTTAAATCATGTTCCTACAGTCTTATCAGCTACCGTGTGTGTAATATAGAAGTCAAATAATGCTTACGATTTTTGTGAAACTGTGACTGGCGCCTGACGATGAAGTATCAGCTAGTGCTTCATTAACTATTTCTCCCTGAAAGGCACTAAGGACAGAGTTAATAAAGCTGGACTTCCCTGCTCCAATTTGTCCAGCCAACAGGATCTTGATGTTTGTCACATCTGGATTACTCGGAGTAAACTTTTCTAGACGTTCTTTCAGTGCTTCCTTCTGTCTACAAAAGACAAAATTATCTGCAATTAAAATAATGTATGACACTATATAAAAAACATTTGGATCCAACATTTAATAATTTTGTCAATTTCTACAATTTTTCATTTTTTACAAATCTCCATTTTAAATACATTTATAGATTGATATTTTAAATGAGATATGGTTCATTTTATAATTCCAAGCAAAAGGGAACAAATAATAATAATAATAATAAATAAATAATCAGCTTTTCAAATCCTTTTTTTTTTTTTTTTTTTTTTTTTTAAAGAGTCAGATGCATTCAAAAGAAATATGTATTAGACAATGTATAGAATTTTACAGTAGTTAGGCCTAAATATAATGGTATTTGGGCTTTTTACAAATATAAATTTTACTACATTGCTGAACAGACAACTATCTATAAGATATCCTCAATACTGTAGAAATGCAATGTCCACATAACCTTAGAACATGTAGCTTACCCCCAGTCAAATGGTCTCCATGCTCCAACCAGTTCTGTGAAAAAACAACATATATATATATCAAATAAAGTATTCAGTTTTACAATAGTATCTCAAGCTCTGAGAATATATGATGTGTTTTTGTGATGTGATTTTACTCTATCTGCAATTTTTTTACAATAAATGTTTGATACGTTTGGAGCTTTGGTGTTGCCAACTTTAGATTGATGTGCGTGTTTTTGCCTCCTTTTTTTTGTAAGTCTCATAAAAATGTAAGACAGGTTACTTGAAACACCATTCGTATAATTACCTAGAAATTCGGTGGGATGAACTCTATCATATGGCCACCCCAAACACACTGAGATTGGGACAAAAGAGTGCGGTATTAGGGCCGTTGACATATCGTGTCTTTTGCGCACTCAAGTTCGTCATTTCAAATATAGGTGCGCGGTATGCGCGTTCATAACTGAAGCAACACAGTGACGTGCTCGTTTTTTCAGGCGCGTCTGCACAGCATAGAGTTAAAAACATCTCAACTTTCAGAATGCCGCAAGCACACTGCAGGTCATGTAGCTTCATTTTTTTTCTGTAACGATCTAGAAAGCTCAGCCAAGATGAAGGAACAGCTGATCATAGCTGTATATGGATTGCCATTTTTAAATTTATTTAGTTGCAGAGCTACTGCAAGCAATGTTTAGTGCTGCAAATCCATTTATCCTTTGCTGAAATTTCCGCGTCTTCATGGAGAGAGCAGGTCACGATTGCTCAGCAACGGCAGACGCCTCATGAACACAAGTGCCCGGAGGCGTTTTCCTTGCGTTTTAGGTGCGATATGTGGACATGTTAAAGTGTTCGTGTCAGTAGTGTAGCCAGAAAAGAGACTCTGGGTGTGCATATGAAAATCTGGGTGTGCCACACTTATTGTCAGATTACTCTGCAAAATTATGGGATAGTATTTTTGTCGCGCTGCTTCCGTCCAACCATACTCCTAGTGGTAATTTGCAGGTCGTGTCAAAATGTAGTTGGTTTAGACCTAACTACTGAAATCTTGTGCTGAGTATATCCTGTTGGTTGTTACTTTATTATGCTGGAAGTTAACATCATTGGAATCATTCATTGCTTCTTAATTAAATTTAAACTGTTATGTCTGCATTAACCTGCTGCCCCCTGGGTTTTAATATTATGATTGTAAAATAATAAAATTATTAGTTACCGAGTTTTGGGTATTTGAGTGTTTTCTTGGATACTGTCCCACTGAAAGTATTTAGTCCAGTAGAGAACCTGTAAACCCTGGGTAGAGTGAGTTTGTGGGGGTTACAAATACATTGGTAGTTTGTAAAATACACACTGATGTCTATGGAAGAGCAAAAACTATCTATTCAAATGTAATTTGCCGACGTGTTTTATTATTATATCAGACACACATTGCAGAAAAATAAAGTTTACTCTATTCTTCTCCCAGGTCAACGTCCACTTACTTTCATGTATTTCGGAAGAAACTTTGGAATTCAAATGCTGTACGTTAAATCCGGCTGACAGGACTCTGAACTGCAGCGCTCATCTCGTTATATAAAACTGTCTTTGATATAGATCGAGATAATTTATAAAGATTTTAAACGAAGAATCGGAATATGAGATAGTTGACATGGTAAGCATGTTTATGAATATATTTTAATTTAAAAAAATGAAATGAATAGCGATACATCTGGGGCATGTTCAAGTTCAAAACGGTGCGCAACGTTTTGCTACGGTTTCCGTGTTGAACGTCATGTTTCCTGGAAACGGTGTGCACCGGGGTTTGAGATGCGTTTTCTCTTGTTTGGTGGGTGTGTCAGAACTGCAGTTATAAAGCACGCGGTATTAAAGTGAACTCGCACAATGGCTTAAGGAAAATAATGTACAAATGTGTTCGTTGCAGCTCGGTATACGCAACAACTGAGGATATTAGAAGACATGTTTGTCCTGAGTTTTATTGTAAAAATATAGGATATCAATATATGTCGTTGTTTATATTTTTAGCTTCATTGCAAGTGTATGACATTTGGTAGCCTATATAAATAAACAATGGTAATTAAGTGCTTTTCCTAAAAATGAGAAAGAAAATGCAGGAGAATAAAACCGTGTGAACTACAAATAAAGTCAGAATGTGAGGCTAAATAGATGGCTCCAAAAATTCTTCACAAAGAACACAAAGAATGGCCTTCTCAGCTGCCATAGTTACAACTCTTGCGTCATCAGAACAGTGTGTTCAATGCACCACCGTTTCTGTTTAAAAAAACGTTGTGCAACGTTTTGTCGGGGCTGAACGCAGCTCTGTTATTGTGGCTGCGGTGTGTCACATGACAATCATGACGCGTCACCATGTAAACAAGGGGTCAGTTAAAATATTTGTAACTTACACATGAATTTAACATGGTTGTTTTAAAAATATATATATATATATATATATATATATATATATATATATATATATATATATTATCATTATTATTTTTTTTCTAAGTAAACAACAATAGCACAAGTTTAGTAAACATTTTTTATTCAGACTATAAAAAAAAAAATAATTCCGCATCTATTTTTAGGTGGGCACAGACACGCCATTGGTTCGCGTTGCGTTGACCTGTTGTCATCTGTGCGGCTTAATGGACCGAACTGAGCGACCTTTTCGAGAGCGCAGAGGAGCTCATTGCGAACATTAATCTCTGCAGAAGTTCCTTTTTTCTTTTTTTGCACGTATACATGATGAAGATCAGTATTAAGTTACTACATTTATTTTGCTTACCTTTCTACTAAATGTAAATGTCTGTACTTTGAAGAACTGCACATATAAAATATATAAGACTTTAATAAATGTACAATATAGTCCTCTTGAGGAGCACACCCAGCTTCTACTATATACATATACATTTACATATATGTATGTATACACACACACACACACACACACCTCTATTTTGTATACTCAGTTATTATTGTCGTCAAGTTCTACATTAAACACTATATTTCCCATTTTAAATTTGAACTATATTAAAAATATAGAAAATTGTTAGCCTGAATGCAATGCAAGTCGCTTTGGATAAAATATATATATGGGAGTTTTGTTATCTCTAATAAAGGTAACATTGTTATTTAACTTTAACATTGCAATTTTATGAAATCGATACGGATTGTAAGGCTTTACTCTACACTCCAAAAAAAAAAAAAAAAACTCTTTTGAGGACAGTGTATGTAAATTCAATATTATGTATTTCAAATTTTGCAAAGCATTGTGTTTTAGGTTTATCAGGAAATGCATGAAAATGAATTGTGATTTTATTAAACTAACCTTTTCTACTTTTATATGCATCACTCTTTGTCTTGTATCCCCTGTTCCTGTTTGTCAGTGTCTGATCTTAGCCTGTCTTACCAGGTGATCTTCTAAAGGGTGGGATTAGGAACCACAAGTAGTCCATCTGTATCCAGGCAATGATCAGGCAAGGGGCAGACAATCTCCAACAGGGGCAAGACCAGAGAGGTAAAACTAAGACAGGCAGAAGGTTGAGGCACGGGTTGAAACTACAAAGATTAAGCTAAAGCTAAGACAAGAAAAAAAACTAGAATAGTAGAAATAAAACTAAGAACTAGAATTATGGAACTAAGGCTAAGAAACAGAATGAAACTCAGAAAGGTAAATGGCTCTGCAGAGTAGCTAACGCTCTCTCAAGCACTAAATGCTAACAACACTCGGTCCAGGTGAGCAAGAGAGCCAGCCTTTTGTAGAGCATGTGAATTGGCCTCAGATGTGCATGCAATCAGTGAGATGAATTGTGTTAGTCTGTGTGGTGCAAGTGTAACCC
Organism: Carassius auratus; assembly: GCF_003368295.1. Lineage (NCBI taxonomy): Eukaryota > Metazoa > Chordata > Actinopteri > Cypriniformes > Cyprinidae > Carassius > Carassius auratus. The sequence continues at coordinate 51,768 of NW_020528732.1, forward strand.
CTCTCTACTGGTTCGTTCTCTCGACCCTCCCGGAAAGGACCACACAGAGACAAAGGCTGAGCTCATCAATCGCACGTTTACTGAGATGTCGAAAATAAAATATCTGACAACATTTTATTTCTGTACGACCGGAGAAAGATTTTCCACCTACCATTCTCCTCAACAGCTTCATAAAACTGAAGAGAATAAGGCCGACTTAACTCAATTGTTATCATACTCGCCTGTAGGCAGAGGTGTCAAGTAACGAAGTACAAATACTTCGTTACTGTACTTGAGTAGAAATTTGGGGTATCTATACTTTAGTTGAGTAATTATTTTTCAGCCGACTTTTTACTTCTACTCCTTACATTTTCACGCAAGTATCTGTACTTTCTACTCCTTACATTTTAAAAATAGCTTCGTTACTGCTATTTCCTTTAGGCGTGTTTTCATTCCGGCTTGTCACCATTCAAAAAAAAAAAAAAAAAAAAAAAAACCTATCCAGATAAATCGCGCCATCCGGATGGAGTGAATTTGATTGTGGTTGGATGAGAAGTATAAACAGATACCATTCCGACATCCTATTGGTTTGTAACTTACGCGATCCATCGCACCTGCACGTGACACAAATCACCTCACACTCCAGCAAGGAGTAGCCAGTTTTGAGTTCGTTTATCAAAAAATATATTTCTTAAAAGAAGGGTTGGGTATGGAACTGGTATCCGATCGCCTCAGAGTCAGTCGGTCTCCTCCTCGTCTTTCAGCGCGCTCTTCAATCCGCAGACCACGGCGGAGCAGCGCGAGCTCAAACAGAGACAGAGGACATAAGGTGTGTGTTTATCGATAGATTGTTAGAATATCTGTATCTGTGTCATAAATACAGTTTACAAAAGGTCACGAAGAAGCAGTCGCTTTCTCATGTACTGTAAAGTTTTTGCTTGTCACCGCTCATCACACCACAGCTGTTTCCTCCAGCGAAAATCAAGCCCTTAACACATATGAACGAACACATACTTTAATTAGACTCATTTAAATATACTTAATATACTTAATGTACTAAATATACTTATTAATGTAATCATACAGTACTTTATACATACACTAACTACTGTACAAAAGTCTTAGGCACGTTAGTATTTTCACTTAAAAGAATGGTGTTGGGCTATTTATATATTCTGCTGTAGTGTGTCGGTAGAAAATATCAGTTTACATTTCCAAACATTCATTTTGCTGTGTCCAACTGCTTGTGCATTCACAATCGCAATAGATTGTTATTACAATTAAAAGCAAACTGATATTTCCCTACAGACACACTACAGCAAAAGATATAAATAACTGGCTTGAAACCCTTTTTTTGGGGTGAAAATACTAATGTGCCTAAGACTTTGCACAGTACTGTATTTTACAAACGACATTGTTGCTACTTTATAGAGAATGAGCATACAGTCATTCACAGAACTGATTTAAGACAGTGACAGACAGCACTCATCTTACAACCCATTCTCATCAGTCTGCGTATAAATAACACGACTTTACACTCTCTATTTGCGTGTAATGCATACGCCAAATGCCATTTTTGCGTGCATATGATACGCCAATCCTTCCCATTAATTTCGGTGGAGAGCAGATGCGTCCAAATAACACGCATCATCTTCAGCGGCAGTGACGTCACTAGCGAGGCTCGTTCAGTTCACCTGATGCGCGTACACCTTCAAACAGGTAAGCAAGGGTAAATATATTTTTTTGTTCTTCTTTTTGTAATGATATCACGTGGTTAAGCGTATTGTTTTAATTATTTCAGTATTTCTGCATCACGTTAGACAGGGCCGTGTTTTTAAAGGGCAGTTTATGCTCCAATTATGGGTCAGTGGGCTGCTCAGCTAGCCTACCATTGTCATTAGCCTAAGCTAACCTGTACTGTTTATAGACCTGTTGCAGTTTTAAATAAATTTATGATGTGACATATGGGTCTTCAGCTTTTAGACATGACTAATACAAGCACAACAAAGCACCCAACCCAATATCGCGTGATAATCGTGATCGTGTAAAAAGTCCACACATTTAGCATATTTTTACAATACTAGCCTAACTTTTGCTTGACCACGTCATGTGTAGCCAATACACACACAGTAACTACAGCATATTTACCATGCTTCTCCTACTGTAACCGTAGTTTTACTCTGGACTTTGTAACACACAATAACCACGACATTTACTATGGGTTTACCATAGTAACCATAGTTTTACTCTGGTATTTGTAGTTACTAACACACAATAACCACGACATTTACTATGGGTTTACCGTAGTAACCATAGTTTTACTCTGGTATTTGTAGTTACTAACACACAATAACCACGACATTTACCAGGATTTTACCACAGTAACTGTTTTTACTCTACACTATTTGTAAAGCACAGTAACCACTAAGTTTGCCATGCCTTTAATATCTTTTTGTGAAGTAATTGTAATTCAGTGTTTTTTCTGTCTTGCAGTTATGTCGGATTACATACTCCACAACAACCTGTAATCCAGCAGATCTTTAAAGAAGCCATCTCTTGTAAAATCTCTCTCTCTCTCTCTCTCTCTCTCTCTCTCTCTCTCTCTCTCTCGCTCTCTCTCGCTCTCTCTCTCGCTCTGCTAGAATTAACAGGGAACTTCAACTCCACGCTCCCAATGCTGATATTGAAGAAGCTGTCAAGGGGGCTGAACAAGTCCTTCAAAGGATCAACCCTTCACAGGTAATGTTGAAGACTCTTAGTTATAACTGATTTGCTTTAATGAACGCATCCTTATATTATGTGTTAATCAAATATTTTGGTCACAGATCATTTTAACACACTGTCTCAACATGTTTATATTTCAGGAAGGCCTGTCATGAGATTTGAATTTGACCATCTTGTGCATTTATGAAGAAGACCAAAAGCTGCAAAGGCAAACACTTCCAATGGTACGTCAGATACATTTTTCTCAGCATTTGATGTTTCTTAAATTTTGGTTCACTTAGCCCATCAGGAAGAACACTCAACAAAGAGCATGTTGTAGTAGTAATAATTCATCCAATAATCATATTATATTGCACAAGCGTACTTATACAAAATTCTACAACTTTTACTCCTACTGCTGTTATCGGCCATTACCACAGCTCCCATCAGATTGTGCCCATTGTAAGAGTGTTTATATCATGAAGTTTAAATGAAGTCCATTGTATTCTTTATTAATCTTTACAAATTGGTGCCGCCTCTTCCTGTTTCAACAGTACATGATATCTGTCCACACCTCATAGTCTGCCTTTCTTTCTGTGGTGATGTTACTGAACACATCTGTCTTAGAAGCAAGAGAATGGAAATCCTAGTTTAACTTTTCAAGTGCTACAAATCAGATCTTCAATGAATTTGGGCAAATCAGATCACTTAAAGTTGTTCACACAAAGACCAATAACTATAATGAGAAGTATTTTAGCATCCACACCAACAGACAATACTGTTCTCTTAAATCTCTTAAATGTTCCCCTCATTCTGTTAAATTTATACACAAAATTCTGCCTTTCTCTGCCTTTTTCACTTCATCTTCATGCTGTACTCCCTCACTCACACATTATTTTATGCTCTGTTGTAAGGCAGAAACTGAGAGATTGCATGATGGCATTTTCTCAGACGCTGAATCTGATGTGTACAGATGAACTCAGGAGCCTACTAGAGTTGCCAAGGAACTTGTGCTTGAAGTATATAATGATATCTGCTTTATTTATATTTTTAAACAACAATAATGATTAAACATGGGGTCAATAAATATTTTCTTGTTTTACAGCTGAAGACCAGAAACGCAAAGAAAATCAGTCAAACCAGTCCTAAAGAAATGAGGAATGAACATGGACTTCTTGTGCCCCAAAAGAAAAGACAGAAAGGTGAAAAGTTTCACATTTCCATTTGTATGTCTGAATTCAATGCAGTTATGTGTGGTACAACATTGATGTTGATCTCTCAAAAGACTTTTCAAGTCCGCAGTTATAGTTTTTCACATATACATTTTTTTTATAGCTCCTAAAATGAGCAAATCAGCTGTGCATCATCTCTGTGATTTGGGAAGGAAATGACTGAATATGGTGAGTACTGACACCTGCACCTGTATTCACCAACACTATTACTCTAGAATGGTTATTTATTGCTGACTTATTGTTTTGTCTGTTTGTTTGAATTAAGATGAAGCCAGTTGATGAAGATATCAATTGAATGGCCACCAAGTGCATCACTGCTACCTGAACCCATCAGTTATCTTCTGTGAAGACTGCATTCACAAACCGCTCTACTGCGACAGCTCAGATGTTACGGCCTGTAAAAGTAAACATCACAGCTAAACAACGAGAGCTAGTTGTGGTGGGATTCTTTTGGCCAATATCCCCAACAAGAATCAATGTTAAGTCCAGTGCAACAATTATAAATAAAAATACTATATATTGTTTATTGATTTACCATACCCTAAATACATGTTTTGTCCCTCCAGGACATCTAGACCAGGTGGAGTGTGGGGAGGACCGTCAGAGACTCCAGCCAGCCGAGCCATGGATTGCTCTCACTGTTACCATCAGGCAGACGTTATCACAGAACCTACACCAGCAGACAGTGAGACAAGTTCCTTTCACAGGCAATCAGACTGAACTGAACTCATACCAGTAAAACCATACACACCCCACCAACCTCATATGCCCTGCACTCTTATCAGTTATGCTGACTGGACTCAATATTATTATGCACCCTGACATTCTGTTTGCACTAATTCATACCGTGCTTTACTGCAGAGATGTATGTGTACTGTGATTATTATTGTTTTCAATTCATGCTCTCTGTATAGCATAATTTTTAACATATATTGTTCTCTACCTGAATTGAGTCCCTTATATATGTGTGTTGCATATATATATTCAGAATTTGTATTTCATATATATTCATGAATTAATTCATTTGTCATCCATACTGTCGCGCTGCAGTCTGCACCCAAGACTTTCATCACCTGTATACTTGTTCATTGTATTGTGACAATAAAGATATTTGATTTAAATTAGTTACATGTCTTTTGTTCATCAGTTGTGCTGTAGGGTGCTGCATAACAACTGCAAAAAAAAAAATATGACATGGAAGATTATGATATGTCCAGGATATTGACAAGCAAGAAGAGGAAGAAAAGCAGGAGAGCTCTAAAAACTTGATGTGATTCTTTGGGGCTCAAGACATTTCACCATGCATGCATTTGCATGGCTTCATCTGATTAGAAAAACATGGTTTTAACATAACCCATTTTTATTTGTTGTATATTTTTATTTATATTGTTAAAAATTGTATATCATTTGTCTTAATACACTACTTTAGTTGTCTTTATGTTGTATCCTCCAGTAAAGTACTGCACATGGTGTTGGATAATAAAGTAGGGTGAATATTCTATATTAAGAATGGTGTTTGGTTAATACACCATTTAATTTTGTAAACAATAGATAAATGTGTTTTAATTAAGAAATGAACATTTGGTTACGTTAATGACATTCAGTTAGATGAAGGGCAGGCTGAAAGCTGCATTAGAAGATACTGCATGGACTATAATGCTGCAGGAATTTCATGCACAACTGAAGGTGATGGACAAGGGAAAGATCAACATGAATCCAGTACTGTACAATAAGCAAGATGAGCATGCACATTACTGATGTTTAGTACCCGAGGAGCACAAATATGAGGAGTATTTTACACAGAGACACAAATTAGCTCTTAATATTATGATTCTTTGCATTGCATGAATTATATGGATTTGCACTATAAACTACACACTCTTTGTACCTTGTCTTACTGAATGACACATTGACACTGTGAAAGTACAAAGAAGTGTCACAGTATGTATTGGTTGTTTAAATTGGTGTCTTTGTTTACTTTCAATACTGTATCCTTGCACCTGATGTAATTCAATATTTGGAGCCTATTCCAAATAGGCACTGATGTATATTTTTATGGTTCTATTCTTATTCTAAGATAAACATGACTTACAACTTACATATTGGCAATTTGTTGAAAAGAAAAACGTAAAAATTATGACTCAGCACAGTCTGTTGTCCATGATGAGAAAAGGTATGTGTATGTTTTACTGCCCTTCCATCTCCAAGGGCCCAGTAGAGTCCCCTAGAAGAGCAAAACAATGTAAATTTCAAATGGCTGTAAATCAAAGTCTGATTATAGTGTCAAAGAAAAAATTGGCAGGACAACTACTTATGCTATGCTAATTAAATAATGTTGGACAGAGTTTTCAAACATATATGGAAAGGTGGTATAAAGGTGTTTAAAAAAGTGCACTTAGTAAAATATCGAATTTCAGCCTGCCTCTTCAATATGTCATTAATGTTTACACAATGAACATGTTTAGATGACCCTTTGTTAAAAAAGATTGCATTTTCCCATTTTTTTAATTATTAAACATTTTAAACTAAATTACCCATAAGCCTCTGCCATCCTATTGTTTGAACGCGAGTAATATTAGCGCTGGTATTGGGAGTTGTGCTTACGGTTAGGGTTAGGGTTACGATTTCGGTAAAGAGGTAATTTCTCACGACATAGCAACACTGCATTGTTAACTGAAGGTGTTACTGACGTAATAATTACAGTCAAACGGACTTTGCAACATTAAGCGGTTTATAATTTGGGTTAAAAGATAGTCCAATCACAGCGAGTTCTGCGAGAGCCAAGGGAACGTCAAAGCCAATGGCAACCCAGTTGAGCAGAGGCGTCACACTAACTTGTACATATATGGTCATTTATGCCGGGAGCTTCCGGGTTCCTGTAGTGAATGGACAGAAGCTGCAGTTACCCTGATGCAGCAAGAAATACGTTGATTAAAGGTGTTTTTTTGTTTTGTGTTTTAACGAAGGTATAATGATTCCCATTGTATTGAATAGGCTACTTTGTTTACACTAATATTAGTGTACAGTACTTAAACTCAAAAGTTTGCATATACTGTGTGAAAAATAAATTTCAAAATGTTTCATTTGCTTAAAAAAAAACACCTCTGAAGATTATTTAAACACAATATTTTTCTACTACTCAATTTTCCTTCTGTAATATTTACAATGTATTTATAGTGTATTAAAGGTAAACAATTTATCACATCTAGGTTTCATGGAAATGGACCCTGAAAACTTGCCATTCTTAGATCCACCAGTTGAACTATAGGAATAGAAAACAAACAAACATCATGACATCAATCACTCATTGTCTAGTCATTTTACAGTGTTTATTGATATGTCAAACTTTTCGCAGATAAACATAGTGCCCAGAACAGTCTCTCTCCAGTTTATTCCACTATGAAAAAAAAAAGAAAAGTTGATTAAAAAAAAAATGCATAGAGGTAACTAAGTGAAAACAAACAAACAAAATTGCAACAGAAACTCCCTTCAAAAAACATAATTTTAATATTCAAAAATAAAAAGGGAATTTGTTTACAGAAATCCTGAGAAAAAATGCCAAAGAATAATCAAGGCTACAGTTTCTTCCCTTTATCAACCAAATAGGCAAAAATGATTAAGAACAATGCTCCAATATTTTACAATTATCACCTTTAAAAATATATATCCTGTAATCATTGTTTGCTTCTATTGTGAATAAATGCAAAACAAATAAATGGTTAATAATAATAATTATTATTATGTGTACATACAGTATTGTTCAAAATAATAGCAGTACAATGTGACTAACCAGAATAATCAAGGTTTTTAGTATATTTTTTATTGCTACGTGGCAAACAAGTTACCAGTAGGTTCAGTAGATTGTCAGAAAACAAACAAGACCCAGCATTCATGATATGCACGCTCTTAAGGCTGTGCAATTGGGCAATTAGTTGAAAGGGGTGTGTTCAAAAAAATAACAGTGTCTACCTTTGACTGTACAAACTCAAAACTATTTTGTACAAACATTTTTTTTTTCTGGGATTTAGCAATCCTGTGAATCACTAAACTAATATTTAGTTGTATGACCACAGTTTTTTAAAACTGCTTGACATCTGTGTGGCATGGAGTCAACCAACTTGTGGCACCTCTCAGCTGTTATTCCACTCCATGATTCTTTAACAACATTCCACAATTCATTCACATTTCTTGGTTTTGCTTCAGAAACAGCATTTTTGATATCACCCCACAAGTTCTCAATTGGATTAAGGTCTGGAGATTGGGCTGGCCACTCCATAACATTAATTTTGTTGGTTTGGAACCAAGACTTTGCCCGTTTACTAGTGTGTTTTGGGTCATTGTCTTGTTGAAACAACCATTTCAAGGGCATGTCCTCTTCAGCATAGGGCAACATGACCTCTTCAAGTATTTTAACATATGCAAACTGATCCATGATCCCTGGTATGCGATAAATAGGCCCAACACCATAGTAGGAGAAACATGCCCATATCATGATGCTTGCACCTCCATGCTTCACTGTCTTCACTGTGTACTGTGGCTTGAATTCAGAGTTTGGGGGTCGTCTCACAAACTGCCTGTGGCCCTTGGACCCAAAAAGAACAATTTTACTCTCATCAGTCCACAAAATGGTCCTCCATTTCTCTTTAGGCCAGTTGATGTGTTCTTTGGCAAATTGTAACCTCTTCTGCACATGCCTTTTTTTTAACAGAGGGACTTTGCGGGGGATTCTTGAAAATAGATTAGCTTCACACAGACGTCTTCTAACTGTCACAGTACTTACAGGTAACTCCAGACTGTCTTTGATCATCCTGGAGGTGATCATTGGCTGAGCCTTTGCCATTCTGGTTATTCTTCTATCCATTTTGATAGTTATCTTCCGTTTTCTTCCACGTCTCTCTGGTTTTGCTCTCCATTTTAAGGCATTGGAGATCATTTTAGCTGAACAGCCTATCATTTTTTGCACCTCTTTATAGGTTTTCCCCTCTCTAATCAACTTTTTAATCAAAGTACGCTGTTCTTCTGAACAATGTCTTGAACGACCCATTTTCCTCAGCTTTCAAATGCATGTTCAACAAGTGTTGGCTTCATCCTTAAATAGGGGCCACCTGATTCACACCTGTTTCTTCACAAAATTGATGTCCTCAGTGATTGAATGCCACACTGCTATTTTTTTGAACACACCCCTTTCAACTAATTCAACTAATTGCCCAATTGCACAGCCTTAAGAGCGTGCATATCATGAATGCTGGGTCTCATTTGTTTTCTGACAATCTACTGAACCTACTGGTAACTTGTTTGCCACGTAGCAATAAAAAAATATCCGAAAAACCTTGATTATTCTGGTTAGTCACATTGTACTGCTATTATTTTGAACAATACTGTACAAACAAAAGTCGCAGTATCAGTAGTGAAGGTAAAAGTGCTGGATTTTGGTTCACCCGCCAGTCATTTGAAGATGTTCAGGCAAAAGGAAACACCCATACTACGCAGCAATCATCCTTAATTTCAGAAATGTGACAAAACATATCTGGAGAGAGCATCATATTATTATATTCGATAGTGCTTTCCATATTTGGATCAACATACTAATTACAATCACAACTTCATTGTGCTGTTAATTCTCATCGCGGATTTCACTAAATTTTTCAGCTCCCAACAGCATCATGTGTTTCATAAATGGGGAGTAGAATTATTTATTTATTTCAGTGTATGTTATCTATTATATAACATAATATTTAGGCTGTAATATTATCAGTTTGGGCCCGGTTCCCCGATAATGCTCACTCTTAGCACGGGAAGAAGGCCTCGAAAGATATATCTTACCAAAGTTGTTTATGGTCCTAAGTGTGTTCCCCGAAGTGTCCCTTAGGAAGCTTCTTAACACGCTGCCACTTACGTCTGACATTACAAGAGCGCTGTCCAAAGTCAGGGTGCTGAATTAGTTGGCATTGATTGCTCATGAATCGATTTTCCACTTCACGCGAAGGAGCAATACAGCGTTAAGAAAGACAACACGTTCTATGCAAATGAAACATTCCTCAAATTATTACAGTAACATTTATTTTAACATATTTTAAGTTATCAGTAAAATATAGACTATAAATTAAATGATCAAATATGTTCACGCGATATGTTGTGACGGTTAGACGAACCGGGTATCCCTCGCTAATCATCCACGCTCCTTATCCCATTGTGCCACTTGTGCCGCTTCTTGACATGGGTTTAACGACTTATAAAAATTATGTAATACACTTTTATATTAATGGTAAGGTACTTTACAATCATAATTGATTGGCAAGCAGCTGCAGTTACTTCTGTTTAATGCGGCATTGATTTCCATTGGTTAATGTTTTAAATTAAAAGCAACCTATCTACAATGAACAGAGAGAAAGTTAGATACAGAATATGCTGGGGAAGCAACGTAAAAAAGGGCACCAAGCTTCTCGTCAGAGGAACTTGAAGTTTTGCTGGACCTTGCCACCAGGTCAGATATCACACCCCTATGGTCCACTATAACCTGCACGTTTATGGCCGCGTATCCCTTTCTCGATATGTACGTCTGATCAATCACTGATGTAATCCCCGGCATGTCGCAGAAGGGCGTTGGTGACAGTGTGGACGCACCTCCACACCGAGGTCTTGATTAGGCCGTAGCCCTCTCCCACGACCTCGATGAAGCTCCCTGTAGCAAAAAATAAATAAATAAATAAATAAATAATGTAGCGCTGCAAGCAGCTGGACTTCAGGCCTTAAAGCAAAATTCCGCCGCATTAGCCTGGCAAGCGCAGGTCTGAGAAGGTCCAGTAGCTCCATAATGAGTTGTCTTGGGAGCCAATTTTTTTTTTAAATATAGCCAAGTCAGGTAAAATGTCAAAAGGGCTTAAGATTTGCTGAATAAACAATTTACATCGACTAAGCTCCGCGTCCGGCTGCGTCTTTGATTCAATTGAGGACATGTTGGATCGCTGCCAAAGTTGGTCGTTTAGTGGACACCACCATGCTTACCCGTTTATAGATCTTAGCCATTTTGAGCCAAATTGTTTGCCAGATTTTAATTATCAAAAGTAATTGCCAATTTAAACGCTTTAATTACATTGCGAAAAAGCCTAGGCTAATTACCACCATATTAGCTCTGATACCACATGAAGTCAACTTCATAAATAGGCCTGTATCCATTGCAAACATATTTTGTTATGAGTCTTAAAATGTCCATAACATAAAATCATTGTTGAGCCACAACATTGTTAACATACAACAGTCTTTGACTTGTACTAGGCTGTGCTGATATCGAAAGACTGCTGTACAGTAGCGTCTTGAGCTCAAACAACTCTAAGAGAGAGCTTAAGAATGGTCCAGACCAATCTTACAAAAGTGTGACTTACAGAAGATATACTTAGCGTATGAACGTGATGGGAATTGTGCCATAAGGTTAAGAGAGAGTTTAAGGAATAGGTTAAGAACTACTTAGTGATAAGAACGTTCTGGGGAACCAGGCCCTGTTTGTATTGGTGACATAATATGTAAATGATCTGCGTGTGGCCTGTGATACTTGCACGTAGACTATAGTGTGGCCAAGTAAAAAGTGCGGTAAAGTAAAAAAAAAAAGGTTGAGAATCACTGATTTAGAACTAAAAACACAAATAATGCCTCAGCTATTGGAGGCATGGTGACATTCTAAAACATATGATGCTGAATATGTTTCTGCTTCTTTTCAAAAACATGTTCTTCATGTGATGTAAAACTAAATCACTTGATGACATATATTATATCATAACATTTGTTTGTATTTTAAATTAACTACTGCAAAATGATTTATTAAGGTAATTAACTTACTTAATTAATTAAAATACATTATTTTTTCAATATTGAAAAAGCCAGAATACGTATATTTACCATAAAACAATGATTTTTTTTTTTTGATTGTGTATCATCAAAGAGGTAAAAACATGGACATTTGAGTTTCTGTAGGCTCCTACAGTCTTGAAAGCTCTGCTTTACTATAAATATGGTCTGTTCTGTTCATTATCCATCTATGTAATTTAAGTTACTTTTTTAAAGTTATACCATTTAAATACCATCTGCTAAAACAAATAGTCCCTGACCCAGTAAAGGGCAATAGAATGTTTCTGTAGAAATTTGATGGAGCTCAAATAAAACAGTTACCGAAACTGGTCTCATGGGCTGTGTTATTAATTTATTATTTTTAAACAATATAAGAAAGGGACAGATTGCGAACTGAATGTAATTGTAAAATGTTGGTTTGTTAACGGAGATGAAAGGAGGAAATAAAACAACAACATTATAATATAACATTGTAACACTCTTAAAATCCATTAGAAAATTTACAGTGAGTTAATTTCAAAACATGGGATAGTCTTAAGACAGTCTACACATCAAAAAATGAAAGAAAGACCTTTACACAAAAGCTCTTATGCATTGTTATTAAACAGTCAATAAATAATAGTCCTACATATATTTAAATACACACATTAAAAGCTAAATGTTTTCATGTCGGTTCATTCTTGGTTAAAAAAATAAAATAAAATAAATCATATGCATACCATATGCAGAGCAAAATGAGAACGTTCCAGCATTTAGAGATATTTCTTATTAACCCTCTTATTATTCTTGATATTTCAAACTGCTAATAGTTTGCATTTTCAAATTATACCTTTACTGTGTGACCAAAAATTGAGAATTGTCTCTTTCATCTGTTTGATCACGCTGGAGCCTCATATTCAGTAGAAACAGTGCAGCCGTTCACCGTGCCACTACTGTGCAAAAGTCTAGGCACGTTAGTATTTAATTGTTCGGTGTCATGTCATAGCTGTGTGGGCAGAGTCGGCGTCCTTTCACCCTCATTGGAAAAGCATGGTGTACACTCAGAATGGCTTACATAAAATTATTTCTGCCACTCGACAGAGCAACATACGAATAAAAACTGAGCCGTATTGAGTCGGACTGTCTGTATGGTATATGTGACTGGACAAATGACCCAACGAAATGACCAGAGGTGTCGTTTTCTGACATGCCGTAAATTAAAAATATAACATGAAAATTTGTATATATATATATATATATATATATATATATATATAAAAACATGGTTATTGGCTACTAGTTAAACCATCGTAAAAACAATGTTTTTCTACACTAACTGTTTGTAAAACTGTGGTTATAGGCTATAATTGGTAATAAAAAAATAAAAATAATAATAAATAAATAAATACCTGGCTAGCGTTACTATACATTTACTATAGTAATACTGTGGTTAATTTTCATAAGGGATTGTGTATAATAATACGCAAATAAATGTTTTAATAGATTATGACATCAAAAAAATTTCAGGGAGTGAGATGTATTTGATTGTGATGTGAAGGAGCGTTACTGTAAGCCGTGCAGGGGACAGGACTAATGACAGATCAGTGCAGAGTAAGTAGTGTAGCCTATCTGTGCTACCCGCCGGTACTCTGTCTGTTTATCAGTCATATACATCTTCAGATCTATTTTTTTATTAAAGGTACATAATGCCACATAGCAACTTTTCAGCACTGCACCAAGCAAAAATCTATCAAAATCTTCATAAAACGTAAACATCAAGCGTGCATTTGTGGGGGAAAAAAAGCAGTGCTGTTTTATCATATTATAGGCCTTAGTCAAATTAAGATATTTAAGCAACTTAAATATGGAGGGGCGGGATTATTAATTTAAGGTACATTTAGAACAGATAAAAATGTGTGATAAATCACAATTATATATTTTAATTGATTGACAGCCCTAAGTTAAAATGACTAAAATTAAATGTAGGCTTATGCTGGTAACTCATCAGTGTACTTTCCTCGTCAATATAGACTATCATTTTTTCACTCTTTTCTCATTACCGAGAAACTACTATATTTCTGATATAAAAAATCTCCTACTGGCAGAGAATGAATGAGCATTTTCAATATTCCAGGTTGCTGTTTTTGTTCAGACCAATTCACCCACATCCGTTTTAAATGACATAATAATTTATACTTCTGATTCATCTCTTTTCTTTAAAAATGAGTTTAAAGGTTCAGTTGTGAAGTTTATCATTTTATAATTTATTTAGTTTTTTGTTAAAAATTGTATCTTAATGATAAGTCAATAGCTATTTTGTGGTCCACAACATGAAATAATAAAAGTGTCTGCTAAATGAATAAATGTAAATTAAAGAATCCAATTAAACGTACATAAAAAATTTAGAAACATTGGACACAACAATGTAGCACCATTGTGTAGCAGCAAGCATCACAACAAAAAAGGAACCTCAAGGAAAATGGACTAAACCAGGGATAGGCAACTCCGGTCCTGGAGGGCCACTATCTTGCAGAGTTTAGCTTCAACCCTCATAAAAACTCAGCTGCCTGTATCTATCTAGTAATCCCGAAAACACTGATTGTCTTATTCAGGTGTGTTTAATTAGGGTTGGAGCTAAACTATCGAACCAGGGTTTACAACTATGTTCTTGGCAACTTGCACACCCATTTAATTCACTACAAAGTGGACCTTGACATTGCAGGTGAGTTTATCTCTTGCTTATCGATGTACAATCTGAAGTCAAATAATCAATTTTGAGATCACAGTGCAAATTACAAATGCAACAGAGGGCAAATAAGAGATAAATGCATAAAAAGGTTTTACTGAATAGGGATCATTTTTTGGAACAGGAATGGACAACAGCCTTGAAACCATTGATCTGAAATATGTTAACTTTACCAACCCCTGGAGCCCAGGACACACACACCATTGTGCAATCAAAACTAAATAGGAAGCAGCACAAAACTGACTTAATCATTAAGACATTTACCACCACCTACTGGCAGTTTTAGCTTATTATTTAGATTATCATTTCATTAAAAAAATAATTTCATATTTTCATTTATTATTACTATTTTCATAATATAATATACATATATAACATTTTGTTATATTAATATAATATATATCTTTTTTTTTTTTTTTTACAGGATTTGGTTGCTTGGGTGACGGTGGGATTCTTACACATTCCTCATTCTGAAGATATTCCCAACACAGCGACTCCAGGAAACGCAGTGGGATTCTTCCTGCGTCCCTTCAGCTTTTTCGACAAGGACCCCTCACTCGCGTCCCACAGCACGGTCATCGTGCGACCAGATGAGAAGGGCCTGCCGAAGATTCAGAGATGGACTCCAGAGGTCGTAGGTCACTGTGTCTCAAACAAGCCTTTCTATTACAATGGCACATACACTGGTGTCTAGACAGAGACTGAGCTCATTTAATATTGTGTTAATGTTTTGTGCTTTATATAAAATCATAAAAGAGCTGAAATGTGACATTAAATACTGATGGTATCAAATATTTTAAAAACCTCATGAACATCTGACTTAACTGACAACATAAACAAGATTGTTACAAACATTAAGAATATTTAAATGTTTTTTTTTCTCAATACAAATCTTACAAATAAATGTTGTATTTCAACATTATTATATTTTAATCCAGGAATCAGAAGAAAAAATATAAAATTATATTTTGCATACAAATGCAGGATTTTAAGGCAGTTTTGTACCTGTTATATTATTTTCATTACAGTTCAGCAGAATTTCTTCTTGTTTTTATAAATTAGTATGAATTAAATTCTGTACAACCAATATGACAACGTAGCTATAGTTACAATTGTATTTTACAACTGTATTTTTTATAATACAGTAAGCAACTAAGAATTGTTAAATGGATTCTGCTTATTTTTAATGAAAATAATGTAAACATGCAAATTAAGTCTTAAAATAAGTATAATTTTCCTTGTGTAAAATGTTGAAAACTTCACCTGTTGAAGTGTTTTTGAAAATAAACATGTAATAATTGAATGCTTGTGAATAATTAAATGCAATGTGAGTAGTGTGTTTATATTGGTTGTTGTGGTAACCTTGAGCAGTGGGATGAAGTGAGGACCCTTGAGTTCCATCAGTGAGAGGATGTGTCCATGGATGAGGTTTATCAGCAGAGAACATCCAGGATGGTGATGGTGTATCTGTGAGCTCACTGATCCCGGCGCTCCTGTATGGGCTCAGCATAAGTGGGAAACAGAGGCTCCTCACACAAACACACACATTCTGGAATCTCTCTGCAAACAGACCACAATTCACCTGCAGAGTCTTCCATAGAAACACAGAAGAGACGGGTGGAGAGAGTGATACAAATGACAGTAATCTGACTGATTGTAATAGTTTGATCTTTAACTCATCACATTTCAGACAGGAACCACTTTGGCAAGTTTACTTGAGTTTATTAAACAATTTTATTTTTGGCGGTATGGTTCCTTATGTGGGTTCTTTCTCTCAGAATAATTGAACATTCAAGAGCTTTGACACTAACCCCCAAAACATAGTGAGAAGTATTACTGCCTGAACCCCCCAAAACCAACCTTGTTCCAGTCCGGCAAAGAGAAAAGACAGTGTTATTGAGATATCCTTAATAAAGCCTACTGGCTGGCAAAGGGGTAGTGTGAAGACCCCCCGAATTTTTCCCTATTCCCTTCCTGCAAAAGAGAAAGTTAATGTTATAGAGATGTCCTTAATGCGGCTCATGCTAGGAGAGGGGTATTCTCCCCTCTAAAACACGAGGGAAAGAATAGCAAGTTCCCTCTTATTTAAGTAGCAGGGGTGTTCATCCTCTGCTGAAGGATGAAGAGCAGTCCCCTGCAGCCATAGCAGCAAAGGGTGTTCTCTCCAGCTGGATAGAACAGCAGTCCCTTTCTTCTGAGGGGGAGGTCGTCCCTCGCTCGAGGAATAGAACAGCGGTCACCTACAGGTATATTATTCTTCTTGTCCTCCTACTTATTCTTTATTTTATTTATGTATTAAATGTATGTTGATTGAATTATCCACTGGTTATAATCAACACTCCTATACTAGCTGTAGATCATGCTGTAGACCCAGTGCTTTAAGTGGGCCGGTACGCACCGGTACTCAGTACCGCCACTTCCAAATATAGCTTTTGAGCGTACCGCCACCTCTCCGTGCGCCCAGAACGTGCTTTTAGCGTACCGGTACGCTCATTTGGACATGTTTAATAGAGGATTTAATCTTTTCCCTGCACTGCCGATTTAATGCAAGCTTCCTAATTCATCCCAACGTCAGCAGAAAGTACATTACCCAATTACCCATTCACCCTCAATTATACAAGAGAATAGCGCATGTGTCGCTTTTCCCACTGTTAAGTGTCAACAATTCAACGTGGCCGGAGAAAGTGTGTGAAACTCGATGACTGACGCCTCACCAAGACTGTATGCTATAACTACAGGTCAGACTCAACCTAATGAAGTAATGCAGCTCTTTCAGGAAGCGTGACCAGACGTCCCGAAAAAATTCGGGACAGCCCCGAAATCTAAACTGTTGTCCCGACTCTGGCCCTAATTGTCCCGAAAATTATACTAAAGCAAAATACTGAGTATTTATTGTCTGATAAACATTAAAAACTGTCTGCGGAGGTTGAGTCGTCCTGCAGCCCCTGCTGGCTGCTCATTGGCTATAGCATCTTTTTTCTAAATTCTAAAAAAATACCGTAGGCGGCTAGGCACAAATTTAGATATTCATTTATCTAATTAATCTATAGCCTATGCACAAAGACAATATTATATTTTTGTCCCCTTTTTGTTTTAAAGCTTGATGAAGAGAGAGAGCGCAAGTTGCTGCAGCTGTGAGGAGGACAGTGATGCACGCATACAGGAGTGATTGACAGTTCGCGGCACTGTGTACAAAAAATACTCCGCTACACAATTTTTTCGTTATTTTCGTTTAAGCTTATTAACGTTAAGTGTAACAGAAAGGTCTGATTTACGCACTGTTACAAAAGTCATTGTTTTTTTTCTTTTTTTACAATGACATTTGAGTTCATGATTTTAATGTTGCTGTTTCTTGTTCCAGACTAAAGAGTAATGACAGACGGTTGATCTTTGAATAAAAATGTGTTTAGTTAAGGTTTGAAATTCATTATCTTTTATTATAGGCTACGAAGTCTAATATCATAAGCCCCCCATCCGTCACCCAAGACCACATAACCCCCCCCCCCCCCGGTAATGAAATAGGCTATAATAGAGTACCTGCACCTCTTTTGGGCCACTTAAAGCACTGTGTGTAGACCATTACTGTGCCTGTGGAGCCTGTCCAAAATTGGTTCATGAAGACAAAACAGACATGTCAGCCGGACACTCTGCTCCTTTTAATTGCAC
>NW_020528733.1:0-22333 GCF_003368295.1 Carassius auratus
ATGTTATTCTGCCAGTCGCGCTTTCAAATAGTCTTGCACACTTAAACAGGTCACAAACACCTGCATTTAGCTCTTGTTGTGTTACAATGGGTTTATTGTGTGCATTTGTGGTAATATTTTATTTAAAAAAGCTCTTAAACAAGAATAAATTCGTTTGTTTTGAGCTCGACACTGTACGCGCTGATCGGAGGCGGTGATTTCAGATAGGCAGCTGCAAATATTTCATTTTCACACAAACAGTTCAAAAACATCTTAATTTAGCTCTTGGTGTGTTCTAATTGGTTGATTGTGTGATATCGCTGTAATAATTTATTTTTAAAAGCTTTAAAACAGGAATAAATTCGTTTTCTCTGAGCTCTTTACTCCAGACGCTCGTGATCACAGCGGTGATTCATCTCTCCTATTTCTCACGTATCTCTGGCCAGAAATAATTTATCCATGAGCCCTGAACCGGTAATAATCAGATATGTTGGTTTAGCTTGTCAGTGTGAATTAAATCTAAGTATTTGTTTGTATTTTTAACCGATTTAAAAGTGAAAGTAAAAGTCCGGGAATTGAACCTGTAGGGGCGCTATTTCTCTCAGACAATGGAAGTCTGAAGCACATATACTCAAACAGAGGGACAGAGTGAGATGAGATGTCTGACAGTTTTTTAATTTTCTGTTATCCATACAGTGTTGTAAAGTCGTGAAACTATGCATATTTCCTCAGAATGACTTTTTCATCTGTATGAAAAAATTCTTTGACGTGTTTGGAAGCTGCAATTTAAAAATACAATAATGATTCCCTTTGTAAGGTCATTTAAAAAAAATCACCACGGCAAAACCATTCAAGCTATCCAAAATCCATTCACAATTTAAGTTCCTATCAGAAATACTGATGTGTGTTCAGAGTTTTGTGAAATTCTAAGTATGTTATTTGCCTCAAAATCACCTGAGAAGTATTCCAGTTTGACATGTTGCCACGGCCAACAATTTTTTAGATATCAATATCCCCCTTGCAGATTTATATCGGCTGTGTTTTAACATTATTCTGATGAAGTTTGAAGCAAATCGAGTAATAATAAGATGCTGAATTCAAATCATTTTGAAAATGACACACTTCCTTCTGCCAGTTGGTGGCGCTATAACTTTGACTCCTAATAGTCACATATATGCGATCGACATCATACAACGAATAATCTGATGAAGTTTGATTAAAATCAGGAAATGTATGTGGACGGTATTAGACACTTCCTGTTTCTCATTTCTCGCCATAATTTCAACGCCTCGCCACGAGCAAACCGTTCGAGATATCAAAAATCCCCTGGCAATTTTTCATCCCCAGTGTCTTGAGATCATGTTGACCGAGTTTGGCGGCAATCGAGAAAAAAACCTATGACAAGTATTTCAAATTCCAGAGCATGCGCTTTTTACATAACTCTAAATAGCTGACTTCCTGATGGGCGGAGCCTATGACATGCAATACGAAAGTTGTTCGGCACGATGAGATCTATATGTGTACTGAGTTTCATATGAATATGTGCAAGTATGTGTGAGCTATACATCAACATTTCTGACTGTGTTCCAGGGGGCGCCGTAGAGCCCCTGTGCCACGCCCGGGTCCCAGCCTCTGCAGGCTCCTAAAGGCCACAGATTCCAAAGTGTGCGCAAATTTTCAAGAGTTTTTGAGTATGTTAAGGACCCCAAAAGCCCCCACAACTTTGACGAAAAATTTGAATACTAAACCCTAAATAGCCAACTTCCTGTTGGGCGGAGCCTATGATATGCAATACAAAAGTTGTTTGGATTGATGAGATTTATATGTGTACCGAGTTTCATACGTCTACGAGCAAGAATGTATGATATATGGCCCTCCATATTCCAGGGGGCGCTGTAGAGCCCCTGTGCCACGCCCGTGTATCAGTCTCTGCCCGGCCCTAATGGCCGCAGGTTCCAATCTGTGTGCCAATTTTCAAGACTTTTTAAGCACGTTAAGGGCCCCAAAAGCCCCCGAGACGTTGGAAAAAAAAATAATAATAATAATAAATATAGCTGCAAGCAGCGATGGCGGGCTCAAGCCACCAATGCCATCGCCACCCCGGTGGCATCAGGTAAACTGTGCCCAGCGGGCACATGCATTCACAATATCCCTCTGGCAGTGAGGTTTTAAAGGGTATGGCGGTTAAAGGGTTAATCCGAATCATCTAGACTTTAAAATCACATTCACAGAACAATATATATATATATATATATATATATATATATATATATATATATATATATATATATATATATATATATATATATTTAGTAACACTTTACAATAAGATTTCATTTATAAACATTATGTTAACATGAACAATATTTATATAGCATTCATTCATGTCATTTAATATTCCAAACTTAAACATTAAAACATTGTTTTATTGTGATTTTTTTTCCAAGCACATTTTACCAATTCCAAGCCATATCAATCTTAATAACTACCATTATTTTTTATTTAATCATTTATGAGTGCTATACAATAGTCCAGGAAAGCTGGAAGAGAAAAACTCCTTATATTCATGTGCAGAATCATTAGGCATGTTTTCTTTTACAGATGAAATGCGCTAAAAAAGAGTTTTAACTCAAACGTTTTTAACTCAAAGTCGAAAATTATGAAATACCCATGAGAAATATCAAACACAAATGCAATACAGAAATGGATAAGTTAAGATTTGACCATTGTACAAAAATGCTGACTGGGTCATGAGGTCAGAAAAGAAGAAGAAAAAAAAAAACAGGTCAAGAAGAACTGACAAAAATAATTGCAAAATAATTAGGAATTAATGTGAAGATTAATTTTTAGTAAATTCTGCAAGACAGACTTTCAGGAAAGGAGGTGGAATAAAAATGAGCTCCTAAATCTTAATCCCCGGATTCAGGAAAATATATTCCTCAAACCATCGGACAAGAGGAGGTGGTGCTGGTCCTTCACGAGTCACTCTAATCTGTTCATAAAGCCTATATATAAAGTCTTAATATGTAGTATTTCACAATACTTCATGGTATTCTAATTAAATCATTTTTTGGAATCTTTGATTTCTCAGAACCTGACACATTGTAATTCTGAGACTCCAGGAAAGTGGCAGTTCTGTAAAATGTTGGCACTGGAGACTAAATGCTCCCTGATAGTTTCACAACTAATTCACTTAACACACACACACACACACACACACACACACATTACCCACAGTGACAGAGGGACAGAGTGACATCAGATGTATGATAGTTTTTTAATTTTCTATCATCCATATAGTGTTGTATAGTCATGAAACTATGCATATTTCCTCAGAATGACTTGTCTTCTATGTGTAAATTTTTTTAAGTGTTTAGAAGCTGCACTTAAAAAAATAAAAGACATTTACTGGTTACTTTTTTACTAATATTTTAAAAAATCACCACGACAAAACCATTCAAGCCATTCAAAATTCATCCGCACCTGTACTGTAAGATACATTCTTTAAACTGGTAAAAGAGGATGTGGTGCTGATCCTTCAAGTCACTCAAAACGTATCTGTCCATAAAGCCTATAAAGAATTATTCTTAATATACAGTTCACAATACTTCAGCTTGTTATTCTAATTAAGTGAATGGTCATTTTATCAGTAAAATACATAAAATTCATATTATTTTTCTTTGAAAGATTTCTATAAATGATTTAAATCATACTTGTTTCTACAATAATTATTTAAAAGTAATCCTATAGCTCCATCTGGTGGCCATTATTGGTACTAAGAATTGCAAGCTTGATTTATATGTTATGATAGTTTTAAATTTATGCTGGCTCTTGAAAATGATAAAGCTATGAAACTTACTGTGCTTCCTTCAAATGATGACTTCTACGTATATAAAAAATTATGAAGAGTTGGAATTAAAAATTTTAAAGATATAGTAAAATAACTATTGTATTTTTTTATGTTACTTTAATAAATCGCTATGGCCACACCATTTAAGGTATCCTAAACCCATTCGCAATTTAACATCTTCAGTATATGGCTTCATGTTAAAACAGTTTGGTGTGAACTACTTGTGTCTTCTTGGAGGAGAATGAATTCATTTACAGGCTGAGTTTATCATAAATCCACAATAACATTTATGAGTTCTGTATCAATCAGTGTTGTTGTTTGTTTATTTTTTATTTATTTTTTTCATAGGAAGATAACTGACCCTTTACTCTCCTTTTTAATAAATGTGCTTATAAACCAAGAACAAGCTATTTATAGCTGTATTTATAAACTGCTTACTACTGACTATTAATATTGGGACAAGGCTTTATGAAGCATGAACTGACTATTTACTAATGAGTGCAGTTATTATAAAGTGTTATCAATGCATTTGCTAATCTTAACAAATTAGACATTATTTTACAGTGTTATCAAATCCCTTAAATGATTTGTAAGTGTTTTGTAATGATTTTATTGACCTAAAAGCATTTGTGAAAGTTCTGCTTGCATTAGAGCTTAGTCTTGATCTGTGAGCTGAACAGATTTACTGTTACATCCATGAGATTATGTAAATTCAAATAAATATCATGTCACAGGATGTCAGAGGTCAGTATCAAATTAGTTTGAAATTATTATTTGCAGCACAAATAAGGTTTTTTAGGATTTTTAAAAATCCCTAAAACTGTCAGAAAAGGATAAGGCCTAAGATTTCTATGTGAGTGGCTAAATTTGTTTGTTTTTATAACTATAATGCATAAACTATGAAACTATACAAAATGTATAAAAAAGTACAAGTTATTCTTTTCCAATGTTTTTAATTTATTTAATTTTTTTTTTTTTTTTTTTTTTGGATTTACATTTTAAAAAATTAGCCTACGGCGATCATTCTAAACATCTTGAATAAAACCTGTCAATATTTATTATAGACCACTATAACTGTGTATAATCTAACAAACGAGTTTATTATGAAAATAAAAGCGTGTACACCAGATAACTTGGACGATAAAGAAATTGCTAACAATAGTATAATAGAGCATGTTTTAGGTTTTTAGGCGTTTAGATGCAGAAATGGACAAATCAAATGTAAAATAAAATGTAATTGATTTAATTAAATATAGATTAAGTCTTGTTAGAGCAAAATAATAAATAAATACGTACACACATTAAAAAAGCAGCCAAGATGAATGAGTTTAATTTTTTATATAGATTAAAATTGAAGACAGAAGCAGCTGGTATATGCGGTCACTTAATATTAAAATCCAGTAGATCCACTTCAGATTTAATTCTCAACAGTTTATGTTCACGTGGCTGTTTTCGTTTATATTAGCCAAGCTATTATGTATTTTGAAATAATCTTGTCCGTGATGTGTTCGTTCTTACGACGAAAGGCAGAATCCTGCAGCTCGAGAGATATATGTTATTCTGCCAGTCGCGCTTTCAAATAGTCTTGCACACTTAAACGGGTCACAAACACCTGCATTTAGCTCGTGTTGTGTTATAATGGATGTATTGTGTGCATTTATGGCAATAATTTATTTTAAAAAGCTCTTAAACAAGAATAAATTCGTTTGTTTTGAGCTCTGAGACACTGTGCGCGCTGATCGGAGGCAGTGATTTCAGATAGGCAGCCGCAAATATTTCATTTTCACACAAACAGTTCAAAAACATCTTAATTTAGCTCTTGGTGTGCTCTAATTGGTGAATTGTGTGATATCGCTGCAATACTTTATTTTTAATAGCTATAAAACAAGAATAAACTCGTTTTTTCTGAGCTCATCATTCCACACGCTCCTGCTCAGAGCGGTGATTCATCTCTCGTGTTTCTCACGTATCACTGACCACACATCAATTATTAATGAGCCCTGACCTGATAATAATCATATATGTTGGTTTAGCTTGTCACTGTGAATTAAATCCAAGTATTTATTTGTATTTTAACCGATTTAAAATCGAAACCAAAAGACAGTCTCCTCCCTTTTTTAGTCCGGTAACTGAACCTGTAGGGGCGCTATTTCTGTCAGACAATGGAAGTCTAAGCACACACACTCAAACAGATGGACAGAGTGAGATGAGATGTCTGACAGTTTTTTAATTTTCTGTTATCCATACAGTGTTGTAAAGTCATGAAACTATGCATATTTACTCAGAATAACTTTTTTTTCTGTATGAAAAAAGGTTTTGAAGTGTTTGGAATTTAAAAATGCAGGAAAATTAATAATTCCATCTTTATTGTCATTTAAAAAAATCACCACGACAAAACCATCCAAGCTATCCAAAACCCATTCACAATTTAAGTTCCTCAATGTTTTTTCAACATGTAGACCAAGTTTGGTGTGTATAGTGTTACTCTCCTCTGAGCAGTATGCATTAATTCACAGCTAAATGTAAAAAATAATCCACATTCAAATCAAAATAGCCGACTTCCTGTTGGTCGTAGCTGATGACTGTGAATTAGAAAGTTGTCCGTCTTGATAAGAACAATTTTTGTACTGAGTTTGGTGTCTGTAGCTAAAACTAACCCCCCCACTTTTGACAAAAGGTGGCGCTATAGAGTGCCTATTCCACGCCCTCTTATGAACTTTTGCCAGTGTCTAGCTGTCACTAATACTGATATGTGTTCTGAGTTTGATGAAATTCTAAGCATGTTATATGCCTCAAAATCACCTGAGAAGTATTCCAGTTTGACATGTTGCCACGGCAACAATATTTTTAGATATCAATATCCCCCTGCAGATTTATATCAGCTGTGTTTTAACATTATTCTGATGAAGTTTGAAGCAAATCGAGTAATAATAAGATGCTGAATTCAAATCATTTTGAAAATGACACACTTCCTTCTGCCAGTTGGTGGCGCTATAACTTTGACTCCTAATAGTCACATATATGCGATCGACATCATACAACGAATAATCTGATGAAGTTTGATTAAAATCAGGAAATGTATGTGGATGGTATTAGACACTTCCTGTTTCTCAATTTCTCGCCATAATTTCAACGCCTCGCCACGAGCAAACCGTTCGAGATATCAAAAATCCCCTGGCAATTTTTCATCCCCAGTGTCTTGAGATCATGTTGACCGAGTTTGGCGGCAATCGAGAAAAAAACCTATGACAAGTATTTCAAATTCCAGAGCATGCGCTTTTTACATAACTCTAAATAGCTGACTTCCTGTTGGGTGGAGCCTATGACATGCAATACGAAAGTTGTTCGGCACGATGAGATCTATATGTGTACTGAGTTTCATATGAATATGTGCAAGTATGTGTGAGCTATACATCAACATTTCTGACTGTGTTCCAGGGGGCGCCGTAGAGCCCCTGTGCCACGCCCGGGTCCCAGCCTCTGCAGGCTCCTAAAGGCCACAGATTCCAAAGTGTGCGCAAATTTTCAAGAGTTTTTGAGTATGTTAAGGACCCCAAAAGCCCCCACAACTTTGACGAAAAATTTGAATACTAAACCCTAAATAGCCAACTTCCTGTTGGGCGGAGCCTATGATATGCAATACAAAAGTTGTTTGGATTGATGAGATTTATATGTGTACCGAGTTTCATACGTCTACGAGCAAGAATGTATGATATATGGCCCTCCATATTCCAGGGGGCGCTGTAGAGCCCCTGTGCCACGCCCGTGTATCAGTCTCTGCCCGGCCCTAATGGCCGCAGGTTCCAATCTGTGTGCCAATTTTCAAGACTTTTTAAGCACGTTAAGGGCCCCAAAAGCCCCCGAGACGTTGGAAAAAAAATAATAATAATAATAATAAAATAATCCTAAGGAAAACAATAGGCTCTCGCCCTTGGGCTTGAGCCCTAATAATAAAAAATAATCCTAAGGAAAACAATAGGCCTCTCGCCCTTTGGGCTTGAGCCCTAAATATAGCTGCAAGCAGCGATGGCGGGCTCAAGCCACCAATGCCATCGCCACCCCGGTGGCATCAGGTAAACTGTGCCCAGCGGGCACATGCATTCACAATATCCCTCTGGCAGTGAGGTTTTAAAGGATATGGCAGTTAAAGGGTTAATCCGAATCATCTAGACTTTAAAATCACATTCACAGAACAATATATATATAATTAGTAACACTGTACAATAAGATTCCATTCATAAACATTATGTTAACATGAACAATATTTATATAGCATTCATTCATGTCAGTTAATATTCCAAACTTAAACATTAAAACATTGTTTTATTGTGATTTTTTTCCAAGCACATTTTACCAATTCCTAACCATATAAATCTTAATAACTACCATTATTTTTTATTTAATCATTTATGAGTGCTATACAATAGTCCAGGAAAGCTGGAAGAGAAAAACTCCTTATATTCATGTGTGCAGAATTATTAGGCATGTTTTCTTTTACAGATGAAATGCGCTAAAATAGACTTTTAACTCAAACTGTAAGGTCGAAAATTATGAAATACCCATGAGAAATATCAAACACAAATGCAATACAGAAATGGATAAGTTAAGACTTGACCATTGTACAAAAAATACTGACTGGGTCATGAGGTCAGAAAAGAAGAAGAAAAAAGCAGGTCAAGAAGAACTGACAAAAAGAATTGCAAAATAATTAGTAATTAATGTGAAGATTAATTTTTAGTCAATTCTGCAAGACAGACTTTTCAGGAAAGGAGGTGGAATAAAAATGAGCTCCTAAATCTTAATCCTGGATTCTGGAAGATATATTCCTCAAACCATCGAACAAGAGGAGGTGGTGCTGGTCCTTCACGAGTCACTCTAATCTGTTCATAAAGCCTATATATAAAGACTTAATATATAGTATTTCACAATACTTCATGGTATTCTAATTAAATCATTTTTTGGAATCTTAAGTCTCTCAGAGCCTGACACCGAGTAATTCTGGAGACTCCAGGAAAGTGGCAGTTCTGTAAAATGTTGGCGCTGGAGACTAAATGCACCCTGATAGTTTCACACCTAATTCACTTAACACACACACACACACACACACACATTACCCACAGTGACAGTGGGACTGAGTGACATCAGATGTATGATAGTTTTTTTTAATTTTCTATCATCCATATAGTGTTGTATAGTCATGAAACTATGGCATATTTCCTCAGAATGACTTGTCTTCTATGTGTACATTTTTTTTGAAGTGTTTAGAAGCTGCACTTTAAAAAATAAAAGACATTTACTGGTTACTTTTTTACTATTATTTCAAAAAATCACCACGACAAAACCATTCAAGCTATCCAAAATTCATTCACACCTGTTCTGTAAGATTAATTCTTTAAACAGTGGTAAAAGAGGATGTGGTGCTGATCCTTCAAGAGTCACTCAAAACGTATCTGTCCATAAAGCCTATAAAGAATTATTCTTAATATACAGTTCACAATACTTCAGCTTGTTATTCTAATTAAGTGAGGGTCATTTTATCAGTAAAATAAATACATATTATTTTTTTGAAAGATTTCTATAAATGATTTAAATCATACTCGTTTCTACAATAATTATTTAAAAGTAATCCTATAGCTCCTCTGGTGGCCATTATAGGTACTAAGAATTGCAAGCTTGATTTATAAGTTATGATAGTTTAAATTTTATGCTGGCTCTTGAAAGTGATAAAGCTATGAAACTTACTGTGCTTCCTTCAAATGAGGACTTCTACTTATATAAAAAATTATGAAGATTTAGAATGAAAAATTGTAAAGATATAGTAAAATAACTATTGTATTTTTTTATGTTACTTTAATAAATCTCTATGGCAACACCATTTAAGCTATCCTAAACCCATTCACAATTTAACATCTCAGTATATTGGCATCATGTTGAAAAAGGAGTATGGAGTAGTATGAGTAGGAGTATGAATTCATTTGCAGGCTTTATCATAAATCCACAATAAAATTTCTGAGTTCTGTATCAATCTGTGTTGTTGTTTGTTTATTTTTATCTTTTATTTTTCATAGGAAGATAACTTACTCTCATTTTTAATAAATGTGCTTATAAACCAAGGACAAGCTATTTATAGCTGTATTTATAAACTGCTTACTACTGACTATTAATATTGGGACAAGGCTTTATAAAGCATGAACTGACTATTTAATAATGAGTGCAGTTATTATAAAGTGTTATCAATGAATTTGCTAATGTTAACAAATTAGACATTATTTTACAGTGTTATCAAATCCTTAAATGACTCATAAGCATTTGTGAAAGTTCTGCTTGCATTACAGCTTAGTATTGATCTGTGAGCTGAACAGATTTACTGTTACATCCATGAGATTATGTAAATTAAAATAAATATAATGTCACAGGATGTCATAGGTCAGTATCAAATGAGTTTGAAATTATTATTTGCAGCACAAATAAGGTTTTTTTAGGATTTTTAAAAATCCCTAAAACTGTCAGAAAAAGGTTAAGGCCTAAGCTATTTCTATGTGAGTGGCTAATTTTATTTTTGTTTTTATAATTGTAATACACAAACTATGAAATTATACAAAATGTATAAAAAGATAAATAAATAAATACGCACACATTAAAAAAGCAGCCAAGTCGAATGAGTTTCCTTTTTTATATAGATTAAAATTGAAGACAGAAGCAAGTGGTAAATGTGGTCACTTTAATATTCAAATCCAGTAGATCCAGTTTATGTTCACGTGGCTGTTTTCGTTTATAGTCGCCAAGCTATTATGTATTTTGAAATAATCTTGTCCGTGATGTGTTCGTTCGTACGACGAAAGCCAGAATCCTGCAGCTCGAGAGATATGTTATTCTGCCAGTCGCGCTTTCAAATAGTCTTGCACACTTAAACAGGTCACAAACACCTGCATTTAGCTCTTGTTGTGTTACAATGGGTTTATTGTGTGCATTTGTGGTAATATTTTATTTAAAAAAGCTCTTAAACAAGAATAAATTCGTTTGTTTTGAGCTGGACACTGTACGCGCTGATCGGAGGCGGTGATTTCAGATAGGCAGCCACAAATATTTCATTTTCACACAAACAGTTCAAAAACATCTTAATTTAGCTCTTGGTGTGTTCTAATTGGTTGATTGTGTGATATCGCTGTAATAATTTATTTTTAAAAGCTTTAAAACAGGAATAAATTCGTTTTCTCTGAGCTCTTTACTCCAGACGCTCGTGATCACAGCGGTGATTCATCTCTCCTATTTCTCACGTATCTCTGGCCAGAAATAATTTATCCATGAGCCCTGAACCGGTAATAATCAGATATGTTGGTTTAGCTTGTCAGTGTGAATTAAATCTAAGTATTTGTTTGTATTTTTAACCGATTTAAAAGTGAAAGTAAAAGTCCGGGAATTGAACCTGTAGGGGCGCTATTTCTCTCAGACAATGGAAGTCTGAAGCACATATACTCAAACAGAGGGACAGAGTGAGATGAGATGTCTGACAGTTTTTTAATTTTCTGTTATCCATACAGTGTTGTAAAGTCGTGAAACTATGCATATTTCCTCAGAATGACTTTTTCATCTGTATGAAAAAATTCTTTGACGTGTTTGGAAGCTGCAATTTAAAAATACAATAATGATTCCCTTTGTAAGGTCATTTAAAAAAATCACCACGGCAAAACCATTCAAGCTATCCAAAATCCATTCACAATTTAAGTTCCTATCAGAAATACTGATGTGTGTTCAGAGTTTTGTGAAATTCTAAGTATGTTATTTGCCTCAAAATCACCTGAGAAGTATTCCAGTTTGACATGTTGCCACGCCAACAATTTTTTAGATATCAATATCCCCCTTGCAGATTTATATCGGCTGTGTTTTAACATTATTCTGATGAAGTTTGAAGCAAATCGAGTAATAATAAGATGCTGAATTCAAATCATTTTGAAAATGACACACTTCCTTCTGCCAGTTGGTGGCGCTATAACTTTGACTCCTAATAGTCACATATATGCGATCGACATCATACAACGAATAATCTGATGAAGTTTGATTAAAATCAGGAAATGTATGTGGACGGTATTAGACACTTCCTGTTTCTCATTTCTCGCCATAATTTCAACGCCTCGCCACGAGCAAACCGTTCGAGATATCAAAAATCCCCTGGCAATTTTTCATCCCCAGTGTCTTGAGATCATGTTGACCGAGTTTGGCGGCAATCGAGAAAAAAACCTATGACAAGTATTTCAAATTCCAGAGCATGCGCTTTTTACATAACTCTAAATAGCTGACTTCCTGTTGGGTGGAGCCTATGACATGCAATACGAAAGTTGTTCGGCACGATGAGATCTATATGTGTACTGAGTTTCATATGAATATGTGCAAGTATGTGTGAGCTATACATCAACATTTCTGACTGTGTTCCAGGGGGCGCCGTAGAGCCCCTGTGCCACGCCCGGGTCCCAGCCTCTGCAGGCTCCTAAAGGCCACAGATTCCAAAGTGTGCGCAAATTTTCAAGAGTTTTTGAGTATGTTAAGGACCCCAAAAGCCCCCACAACTTTGACGAAAAATTTGAATACTAAACCCTAAATAGCCAACTTCCTGTTGGGCGGAGCCTATGATATGCAATACAAAAGTTGTTTGGATTGATGAGATTTATATGTGTACCGAGTTTCATACGTCTACGAGCAAGAATGTATGATATATGGCCCTCCATATTCCAGGGGGCGCTGTAGAGCCCCTGTGCCACGCCCGTGTATCAGTCTCTGCCCGGCCCTAATGGCCGCAGGTTCCAATCTGTGTGCCAATTTTCAAGACTTTTTAAGCACGTTAAGGGCCCCAAAAGCCCCCGAGACGTTGGAAAAAAAAATAATAATAATAATAATAATAAATATAGCTGCAAGCAGCGATGGCGGGCTCAAGCCACCAATGCCATCGCCACCCCGGTGGCATCAGGTAAACTGTGCCCAGCGGGCACATGCATTCACAATATCCCTCTGGCAGTGAGGTTTTAAAGGATATGGCGGTTAAAGGGTTAATCCGAATCATCTAGACTTTAAAATCACATTCACAGAACAATATATATATATATATATATATATATAAATATATATATATATTTAGTAACACTTTACAATAAGATTTCATTTATAAACATTATGTTAACATGAACAATATTTATATAGCATTCATTCATGTCAGTTAATATTCCAAACTTAAA
This sequence comes from Carassius auratus, assembly GCF_003368295.1. Lineage (NCBI taxonomy): Eukaryota > Metazoa > Chordata > Actinopteri > Cypriniformes > Cyprinidae > Carassius > Carassius auratus. Next base: position 13,057 of record NW_020528733.1, read on the forward strand.
CATTAAAACATTGTTTTATTGTGATTTTTTTCCAAGCACATTTTACCAATTCCAAACCATATCAATCTTAATAACTACCATTATTTTTTATTTAATCATTTATGAGTGCTATACAATAGTCCAGGAAAGCTGGAAGAGAAAAACTCCTTATATTCATGTGCAGAATTATTAGGCATGTTTTCTTTTACAGATGAAATGCGCTAAAAAAGAGTTTTAACTCAAACTGTTTTAACTCAAAGTCGAAAATTATGAAATACCCATGAGAAATATCAAACACAAATGCAATACAGAAATGGATAAGTTAAGACTTGACCATTGTACAAAAATGCTGACTGGGTCATGAGGTCAGAAAAGAAGAAGAAAAAAAAAAACAGGTCAAGAAGAACTGACAAAAATAATTGCAAAATAATTAGGAATTAATGTGAAGATTAATTTTTAGTCAATTCTGCAAGACAGACTTTCAGGAAAGGAGGTGGAATAAAAATGAGCTCCTAAATCTTAATCCCGGATTCTGGAAGATATATTCCTCAAACCATCGGACAAGAGGAGGTGGTGCTGGTCCTTCACGAGTCACTCTAATCTGTTCATAAAGCCTATATATAAAGTCTTAATATATAGTATTTCACAATACTTCATGGTATTCTAATTAAATCATTTTTTGGAATCTTAGATCTCTCAGAACCTGACACATTGTAATTCTGAGACTCCAGGAAAGTGGCAGTTCTGTAAAATGTTGGCGCTGGAGACTAAATGCTCCCTGATAGTTTCACACCTAATTCACTTAACACACACACACACACACACACACACACACACACACACACACATTACCCACAGTGACAGAGGGACAGAGTGACATCAGATGTATGATAGTTTTTTAATTTTCTATCATCCATATAGTGTTGTATAGTCATGAAACTATGCATATTTCCTCAGAATGACTTGTCTTCTATGTGTACATTTTTTTGAAGTGTTTAGAAGCTGCACTTAAAAAAATAAAAGACATTTACTGGTTACTTTTTTACTGTTATTTCAAAAAATCACCACGACAAAACCATTCAAGCTATTCAAAATTCATCCGCACCTGTACTGTAAGATACATTCTTTAAACAGTGGTAAAAGAGGATGTGGTGCTGATCCTTCAAGAGTCACTCAAAACGTATCTGTCCATAAAGCCTATAAAGAATTATTCTTAATATACAGTTCACAATACTTCAGCTTGTTATTCTAATTAAGTGAGGGTCATTTTATCAGTAAAATACATAAAATTCATATTATTTTTCTTTGAAAGATTTCTATAAATGATTTAAATCATACTTGTTTCTACAATAATTATTTAAAAGTAATCCTATAGCTCCATCTGGTGGCCATTATTGGTACTAAGAATTGCAAGCTTGATTTATATGTTATGATAGTTTTAATTTTATGCTGGCTCTTGAAAATGATAAAGCTATGAAACTTACTGTGCTTCCTTCAAATGATGACTTCTACGTATATAAAAAATTATGAAGAGTTGGAATTAAAAATTTTAAAGATATAGTAAAATAACTATTGTATTTTTTTATGTTACTTTAATAAATCTCTATGGCCACACCATTTAAGGTATCCTAAACCCATTCGCAATTTAACATCTTCAGTATATGGCTTCATGTTAAAAAAGTTTGGTGTGAACTACTTGTGTCTTCTTGGAGGAGAATGAATTCATTTACAGGCTGAGTTTATCATAAATCCACAATAACATTTCTGAGTTCTGTATCAATCAGTGTTGTTGTTTGTTTATTTTTATTTTTTATTTTTCATAGGAAGATAACTGACCCTTTACTCTCCTTTTTAATAAATGGCTTAACCAAAAGCTATTTATAGCTGTATTTATAAACTGCTTACTACTGACTATTAATATTGGGACAAGGCTTTATGAAGCATGAACTGACTATTTACTAATGAGTGCAGTTATTATAAAGTGTTATCAATGCATTTGCTAATGTTAACAAATTAGACATTATTTTACAGTGTTATCAAATCCCTTAAATGATTTGTAAGTGTTTTGTAATGATTTTATTGACCTAAAAGCATTTGTGAAAGTTCTGCTTGCATTACAGCTTAGTCTTGATCTGTGAGCTGAACAGATTTACTGTTACATCCATGAGATTATGTAAATTCAAATAAATATCATGTCACAGGATGTCAGAGGTCAGTATCAAATTAGTTTGAAATTATTATTTGCAGCACAAATAAGGTTTTTTAGGATTTTTAAAAATCCCTAAAACTGTCAGAAAAGGATAAGGCCTAAGATTTCTATGTGAGTGGCTAAATTTGTTTGTTTTTATAACTATAATGCATAAACTATGAAACTATACAAAATGTATAAAAAAGTACAAGTTATTCTTTTCCAATGTTTTTTATTTATTTAATTTTTTTTTTTTTTTTTTTGGATTTACATTTTAAAAAATTAGCCTACGGCAATCATTCTAAACAGCTTGAATAAAACCTGTCAATATTTATTATAGACCACTATAACTGTGTATAATCTAACAAACGAGTTTATTATGAAAATAAAAGTGTGTACACCAGATAAATTGGACGATAAAGAAATTGCTAACAATAGTATAATAGAGCATGTTTTAGGTTTTTAGGCGTTTAGATGCAGAAATGGACAAATCAAATGTAAAATCAAATGTAATTGATTTAATTAAATATAGATTAAGTCTTGTTAGAGCAAAATAATAAATAAATACGTACACACATTAAAAAAGCAGCCAAGATGAATGAGTTTAATTTTTTATATAGATTAAAATTGAAGACAGAAGCAGCTGGTATATGCGGTCACTTAATATTAAAATCCAGTAGATCCACTTCAGATTTATTTCTCAACAGTTTATGTTCACGTGGCTGTTTTCGTTTATATTAGCCAAGCTATTATGTATTTTGAAATAATCTTGTCCGTGATGTGTTCGTTCTTACGACGAAAGGCAGAATCCTGCAGCTCGAGAGATATATGTTATTCTGCCAGTCGCGCTTTCAAATAGTCTTGCACACTTAAACGGGTCACAAACACCTGCATTTAGCTCGTGTTGTGTTATAATGGATGTATTGTGTGCATTTATGGCAATAATTTATTTTAAAAAGCTCTTAAACAAGAATAAATTCGTTTGTTTTGAACTTGTGACACTGTGCGCGCTGATCGGAGGCAGTGATTTCAGATAGGCAGCCGCGAATATTTCATTTTCACACAAACAGTTCAAAAACATCTTAATTTAGCTCTTGGTGTGCTCTAATTGGTGAATTGTGTGATATCGCTGCAATACTTTATTTTTAATAGCTATAAAACAAGAATAAACTCGTTTTTTTCTGAGCTCATCATTCCACACGCTCCTGCTCAGAGCGGTGATTCATCTCTCGTGTTTCTCACGTATCACTGACCACACATCAATTATTAATGAGCCCTGACCTGATAATAATCATATATGTTGGTTTAGCTTGTCAGTGTGAATTAAATCCAAGTATTTATTTGTATTTTAACCGATTTAAAATCGAAACCAAAAGACAGTCTCCTCCCTTTTTATCCGGTAACTGCACCTGTAGGGGCGCTATTTCTCTCAGACAATGGAAGTCTAAGCACACACACTCAAACAGAGGGACAGAGTGAGATGAGATGTCTGACAGTTTTTTAATTTTCTGTTATCCATACAGTGTTGTAAAGTCATGAAACTATGCATATTTACTCAGAATAACTTTTTTTCTGTATGAAAAAAGGTTTTGAAGTGTTTGGAATTTAAAAATGCAGGAAAATTAATAATTCCATCTTTATTGTCATTTAAAAAAATCCCACGACAAAACCATCCAAGCTATCCAAAACCCATTCACAATTTAAGTTCCTCAATGTTTTTTCAACATGTAGACCAAGTTTGGTGTGTATAGTGTTACTCTCCTCTGAGCAGTATGCATTAATTCACAGCTAAATGTAAAAAACAATCCACATTCAAATCAAAATAGCCGACTTCCTGTTGGTCGTAGCTGATGACTGTGAATTAGAAAGTTGTCCGTCTTGATAAGAACAATTTTTGTACTGAGTTTGGTGTCTGTAGCTAAAACTAACCCCCCCACTTTTGACAAAAGGTGGCGCTATAGAGTGCCTCTTCCACGCCCTCTTATGAACTTTTGCCAGTGTCTAGCTGTCACTAATACTGATATGTGTTCTGAGTTTGATGAAATTCTAAGCATGTTATATGCCTCAAAATCACCTGAGAAGTATTCCAGTTTGACATGTTGCCACGGCAACAATATTTTTAGATATCAATATCCCCCCAGCAGATTTATATCGGCTGTGTTTTAACATTATTCTGATGAAGTTTGAAGCAAATCGAGTAAAAATAAGATGCTGAATTCAAAGCATTTTGAAAATGACACACTTCCTGCTGCCAGTTGGTGGCGCTATAACTTTGACTCCTAATAGTCACATATATGCGATCGACATCATACAATGAATAATCTGATGAAGTTTGATTAAAATTAGGAAATGTATGTGGATGGTATTAGACACTTCCTGTTTCTCATTTCTCGCCATAATTTCAAAGCCTCGCCACGAGCAAACCGTTTGAGATATCAAAAATCCCCTGGCAATTTTTCATCCCCAATGTCTTGAGATCATGTTGACCGAGTTTGGCGGCAATCGAGTAAAAAACCTATGACAAGTATTTCAAATTCCAGAGCATGCGCTTTTTACATAACTCTAAATAGCTGACTTCCTGTTGGGCGGAGCCTATGACATGCAATACGAAAGTTGTTCGGCACGATGAGATCTATATGTGTACTGAGTTTCATATTAATACGTGCAAGTATGTGTGAGCTATACATCAACATTTATGACTGTGTTCCAGGGGGCGCCGTAGAGCCCCTGTGCCACGCCCGGGTCCCAGCCTCTGCAGGCTCCTTAAGGCCACAGATTCCAAAGTGTGCGCAAATTTTCAAGAGTTTTTGAGTATGTTAAGGACCCCAAAAGCCCCCACAACTTTGACGACAAATATGAATAATAAACCCCAAATAGCCAACTTCCTGTTGGGCGGAGCCTATGATATGCAATACGAAAGTTGTTTGTATTGATGAGTTCTATATGTGTACCGAGTTTCGTATGTCTACGTGCAAGTATGTATGATATATGGCCCTCCATATTCCAGGGGGCGCTGTAGAGCCCCTGTGCCACGCCCGTGTATCAGTCTCTGCCCGGCCCTAATGGCCGCAGGTTCCAATGTGTGTGCCAATTTTCAAGACTTTTTAAGCATGTTAAGGGCCCCAAAAGCCCCCGAAACCTTGAAGAAAAATAATAATAATAATAATAATAATAATAATAATAATAACAAATAATCCTAAGGAAAACAATAGGGCTCTCGCCCTCCAGGCTTGAGCCCTAATTAAAGCTGCAAGCAGCGATGAACGGGCCCTCGCACCCGGGCTCACCGCCATCGTGTTGCTTTAGTAAAAAGGTGAACGTTGAGAAATATGCATTTAATGTCCTAAATATAAGTGGAATATATCAAAGTATATCCCATATATGTGCCAATCTTACCGTTGCCAGCAGGTGGCGCTTTCATTATAATGGAATATTGGCCTTCAGATGTGTTCAGGCCAGGACTCTTATCGAACATGTGAAGTTTGGGGAAGATTGAACATTTTATGCTTGAGTTACAACAACTTCTCTTGCTGTGGCAAGACATCAAATTTTGTCATGGCGCCATGGAAACGGCCTTTAACAAAAACTCAAGATCTCCAAAAGTTAACATTGCACAGGCCTTTAGATTAGACTGACCACAAAATATATGTTAATCTCAAAAAAATTATAGGAGTAGTTTGTCGCAGCGTAAAACATGTCACTTCCTGTTGCCAATAGGTGGCGCTATGACTATAACTGAATGTGGGCATGTAGATCTGTTAAGGGCAGAAGTTTTATCTAACATGTGAAGTTTGGGGCAGATTGGACATTGTATGTCTGAGTTACAGCAACTTCCTTTTTCATGGCGAAACATCGAAATTTGTCAGGCCGCCATGGACACGCCCTTTAACGAAATCTAAAGATCTTCGCAATTTAACATCGCAAAGGGCTTAAGATTACACTGACCAGGTTTGGTGTTGATCTGAATAAATCTCTAGGAGGAGTTCGTTAAAGTACAACCCCTGAAAATGGCAAAAACAACGCCAATTTTGCAGAGAAAATTCTAAATAACCGACTTCCTGTTGGGATTCGGATTTCGTACCAAGAGACTTTTTTGTAGGTATTGGTGTGTTACATGTGTATACCGATTTTTGTACATGTACGTGAAACATAGCTCGAGGCGCACTCTGTTGAAAGTGTATAGGTGGCGCTATCGAGCCATTTTGCCACACCTGATGGAATTTTGGCCTTCAGATGTGTTCAGGCCAGGACTCTTATCACACATGTGAAGTTTGGGGAAGATCGGACATTTTATGCCTGAGTTATAACATCTTTTATTCCCATGGCGAGACATCGAACTTCGTGACGGCGCCATGGACACGCCTTTTAACGAAAACTCAAGATCTTCACAACTTAACATCGCACAGGGCCTTTAGATTAGACTGACCACAAAAAATACATTGATGTCATAAAATTTCTAGGAGTAGTTCATCGCAGTGTAAAATATGTCACTTCCTGTTGCCAATAGGTGGCGCTATGACTATAACTGAATATGGGCATGTCAATCTGTTCAGGTCAGGAGTCTCATCAAACATGTGAAGTTTGGGGCAGATTGGTCATTGTATGTCTGAGTTATAGCAACTTCCTGTTTCATGGCGAATCATCGAAATTCGCCAGGCCGCCACGGACACGCCCATTAACGAAAACTCAAAAGCTTCGCAATTTAACATCGCAAAGGCCTTCAGATTAGGCATACCAAATTTGGTGTTGATCTGAATGAATCTCTAGGAGGAGTTCGTTAAAATACAACGCATGGAAATGACAAAAATGACACAAAATTTGCTCATAATATTAGTAATAACCGACTTCCTGTTGGGTTTCGGATTTTGCTCCAAGAGACTTTTTTGTAGGTATTGGAGAGTTACATGTGTATACCGATTTTCATACATGTACATGAAACGTAGCTCGAGGCGCACACCGTTGAACGTGTATAGGTGGCGCTGTTGAGCCATTTTGCCACACCCACTTCTGAAACCCATATCAGACGTAAATTTTCGCCAGTTCTGAGGTGTGTGCAAAGTTTCATGACTTTTCGAGCATGTTTAGGCCCTCAAAAATGCGATTCATTTTGGAGAAGAAGAATAATAATAATAATTAAAGCTGCAAGCAGCGATGAACGGGCCCTCGCACCCGGGCTCCCGGCCAGCGAGTGGCATTAGTAAAAAGGTGAACGGTGAGAAATATGCATTTAAAGTCATAAATATAAGTGGAATATATCAAATTATATTCCATATATGTGCCAATCTTCCTGTTGCCAGCAGGTGGCGCTATCATTTAATGGAATATTGGCCTTCAGATGTGTTCAGGGCAGGACTCTTATCGAAACATGTGAAGTTTGGGGAAGATCGAACATTTTATGCCTGAGTTACACAACTTCTTCTTGCTCATGGCGAGACATCAAATTGTGCCAAGGCGTTATGACACGCCCTTTAACAAAAACTCAAGATCTTCATAATTTAACATTCGCACAGGCTTTAGATTAGACTGACCACAAAAAAATTACATTTCTGTCAAAAATTTCTAGGAGTAGCTTGTGGCAGCAATAAAACATGTCACTTTTGTTGCCAGCAGGTGGCGCTATGACTATAACTGAATATGGGCATGTAGATCTGTTAAGGGCAGAGTCTTATCTAACATGTGAAGTTTGGGGCAGATTGGACATTGTATGTCTGAGTTACAGCAACTTCCTTTTTCATGGTGAAACATCGTAATTTGTCAGGCCGCCATGGACACGCCCTTTATCGAAACCTCAAGATCTTCGCAATTTAACATTGCAAAGGTCTTTAGATTTAACTGACCAAGTTTGGTGTTGATCGGAATAAATTTCTAGGAGGAGTTCGTTAAAGTACAACCCCTGAAAATGGCAAAAAAAACCGCCAATTTTGCAGAGAAAATTCTAAATAACCGACTTCCTGTTGGGATTCCGGATTTCGTACCAAGAGACTTTTTTGTAGGTATTGGTGTGTTACATGTGTGTACCGATTTTTGTACATGCACGTGAAACATAGCTCGAGGTGCACTCCGTTGAAAGTGTATAGGTGGCGCTATGGAGCCATTTCGCCACACCCAATGGAATATTGGCCTTCAGTTGTGTTCAGGCCAGGACTCTTATCAAACATGTGAAGTTTGGGGAAGATCAGACATTTTATGCCTGAGTTACAACATTTTATTCTCATGGCGAGACATCAAACTTGGTCACATCGCCAAGGACGCACCCTTTATCGAAAACTCAAGATAATCACAATTCACTATCGCAAAGGCCTTTAGATTAAACTGACCATAACACAATTTAGATTTTATTAGATTTCTAGGAGTAGTTCATTGCAGCGTAAGGCATTCACTTCCTGTTGCCAGCAGGTGGCGCTATTACTATAACTAAATTTGGGAATGTTGATCTGTTCAGGTCAGGAGTCTTATCAAACATGTGAAGTTTGGTGCAGATTGGACATTTTATGTCTAAGTTATAGCAACTTCATTTTTCATGGCGAAACATCGAAATTCGCCAAGCCGCCACAGACACGCCCTCAAACGAAAACTCTAGATCTTCGCAATTTAACATCGCAAAGGCCTTTAGATTACACTGACAAACTTTGGTGTTGATCTGAATAAATCTCTAGGAGGAGTTCGTTAAAGTACAACCTCCGGAAATGGCAAAAATGACAAAATTTTGGATGAGAAAAAAAATAATAACTGACTTCCTGTTGGAATTTGGATTTCGTACCAAGAGACTTTTTTGTAGATATTGGTGTGTTACATGTGTGTACCGATTTTCATACAAGTACGTGAAACGTAGCTCAAGATGCACTTCGTTGAAAATTTATAGGTGGCGCTGTCGAGCCATTTTGCCACACCCACCTTAGCAAACCATTGCATACCTAATATTTTTCCAGCTCTGACGTGTGTGCCAAGTTTCATGACTTTTCGAGAAAGTTTCAGAAAATAATAATAATAATAATAATAATAAACAACACAGAAACAAGAGGGTCCTCACACATCGGTGCTCGGGCCCTAATAATAATAATAATAATAATAATAATAATAAACGGAGCAATTCCAAGAGGGTCCTCACAC
>NW_020528734.1:0-43162 GCF_003368295.1 Carassius auratus
ATAATTTCCTATTTTATAATATAATTTACTGAAGGCAAAGAAAATATTCAGCAATCATTAATCCATTGTTCAGAATCACACAATCCTTCAGAAATCATTTAAATATGCCCATTTAAAAAAAATGTTAAAATGTTAAAAATCTTATTTTAAATAGAAATCAATTTTAACTTTATAAAGTAAAATAATAAAAGTGCTATCAATTATGATCAATTTAATGCATCCTTGCTGAATACAATTATTATCTGACAGAGAAATCTGACTGACTGACATCTCTTCATCTATATCCTGTTCACCTCAGTCCATACATAATACCTTTATTAGACAGAGTCATGGTTAGGATGAAGCAAAAGCATTAAGATGTCTCCAAATGACAGATGAAGTGGAGACAAACATGTTTTTAGACATTCTAACATCTTTAGTTTGGACGAGGTCCCCATTTGCAAATCAACTAATCCACAAACACACTTTTTCAAAAGCTTCTTCACTAGGTGGTGAACTATGACATTATGCCAGACTGCTGCATTTAACAATGAGTAGCTTGACGAAGCAGATTCAAGCCTTTTTCTTTTTTTTCCCCCTGTGTCTTATTTTTTATTTATTTTTTTTCAAGCACCTACCCCTCTTGGCCTTCAGAGGGGAAAACCCTCCACTTTTCTTTTGTCTAGCTGCTTTTAAAAATTAGTAGACCTATTCTGATGCCAAAGGTGTCAGAGAATTTCTTATGAATCCATGTTTACCATGTATGCATGTTTCCTGCTCATCTTTTACTAGATCCACATATTTACAAGTGCCGCTCACCTCTTGTGCGAGGCTCTGTGCGTGGTCCATCATGGGGTAGGGAGGGCTGGGCCGGTTCATATAGTGGGCCACAGAATTGTGAATGTTGAAGGCTTCTGGAAGTCAGGCTTCTGGACCAGTTGTAGAACAGCTCTATGTCATCTTGACTCTGAGAGTCATTCAAACTATGCTGCACCTGCTTGAGGGACATCAACAGGTCCTCCAGTTCTGAAAGCACAAAACACAAACCATCATTATGCTTGCAGGTCACTCATGTATCTCAGAAACATCCTGCTTGTTAAAATAGAGAGAAACTGTAACTCCACAGAGGAACAACAGTACATACCTCGGAATCATTCACCCAGAAAACCGATGACATGGTCTCTCAAAAAGACTCTCCCACTGAGCACGTTTATTATTCGTCATCCACATCGCACAGAATTTGACTAAATCAAAGATGTAATTCAGCTATTCCAGCATTGTCCTTTACTAGCCAAGTTTCAGCTATGCTGTAAATCTCCTTTATGGTGTCTATCTCCACAATGAGAGGATGGCGAGACACAACAGGAGTGGGTGTGTTTTCCTTGTGTGGTGTGTTATGTCTAAGTGGGTGGCTAATAGAGGTCTTAGTGTGTAAATCAAATATCCTTAGTGTTGCCTTTGTTTTGTTTTTGACAGGCTATATTTTATGCACAACTCAGTGCTACAAAGAGTTTTATACTGTATGAAAATAGCATAGGGAGTGCGTGAACAATGGAACAACAAACAAAAAAGGAAAGTATAGCAAGAGTGGTCTGGCCAGAATGTTTCATAAAAGCCTTTTTAATTAACCTCCCCCTTGGCGGGTGCACTTCTCCCTCCCTGAGGAATTCTACTCACACACATCCCTCGGCCATGACTTTCAGCAGCAACTCCAAGTGCCCCTCTCATTTGCACAGTAACTCATTTTGTTCATCTATTCAAAACCAAGAATTTCCTGGAGGAGCTGAGCATGTGTGTGTCTGTCTAATCTAATGGATTAAACTCTAGTGAAAGGCTTCATGTCGAGAAAACTAAAGAGAAAGACTAGGAATTTGTCATGTGAGGAAAGCAATGGAAAGGTGAAAAACATGGAATATCAGAAATATCAGCTAAAAAGATATTAAAATAATGCGCCATATAAATGGACTTGTCCTCATTTAGTTTCAAGTCCAGTGGCTCTTTGGCTCTTGAACACTCTTAGTCATCAGTAACATGGGCTCTTTGCCTCCTCTAAGAATGACTTCACTCGTGCATGCTGATTTTAGCAGTCAAGTGGGTCTTTAGTTCCTCGGAATCAGTCTCAAACTCACCATTTCCATAAACTATTTGTGCCATTTTGTCACTTTTTGTCATATGATTGTGGAAAGTATTGGTTAACATGTTTTTTGGACACTATCTAATCACTTTAGAAGTCTGAATGTCATTGCATATCATGTTAGTATTTTTTATATAATATTATATAATTTATTAACCATTTTTAATTCATTTTTATATTTTCAATTGAATTCAAGTGTTTGTATTTTATTTTTTAATGTTTCTAGCTTAATTTGGTTTTATTTCACTTGTAGTACTTCAACTTAACTAAACTAAAAGTTTCAAACTTTCAGAAGAATTTAAGATATTTTCTAATATTATATTTCCATTTCAGTTTAACAACACTGATAGTATCCGACTTACCATTCTTTCACGATTAAGGATAGAAAGGAATAAAGACAGATACAATGTGAAGAAGAAAGAATGTTGCAAGTCAGATTCAAACTCATACATCCCCCTTTGAGCACCATGACTCAATGTGTAGGCTAAGCACCATGGCTTTCAGAGTTACTCAGAGGGTAGAGCGGCAATCTTTGTAAACAATGCTCATTAGCAGTTTATGACACCCACCTAGTAGAGCTGGTGGTGCAGTGAGGCTCTGCAGACCACCTATGGAGCCACCCGGACCTTCCATTTGCTCAAAGGTGGGGTTATCGATGCCCACTTTGGGATTCTGGGACAGTTTCTTGAGGCGCATGGATGAGTTGAGGTCAAGTTCCTGTCGGTTGCGGCCCTCTTCCTCCGTCTCCTGCGGTCCTCCTGTTGCTGACGGATCCTTTCCAGCTGGGCACTGCGTCTGACGGGGAGGGTGCGGGCACCCAGTTCACTGGGGCAGTCCACAGCCATCTCCCTGTGTCTCTGCACCACCTCCTCCAGAAAGTCAGTGCCTCCGCCACTCCCTCCCCCACCATCTGTCTCGGTCACATACCCATTCATGTGGGAGGTGGTCATCATGACTGTGCGTGTGTGTGGCGATGTGTGGTGTGAGTGTGTGTGAGGTATGAGGGTTAGGAGGGGTGCTTTCTGCATGGTGTGAGGGCTGAGGCCATGACAGCAGGGCTGAGGTCAGTTGCAGCTCCAGACAGAGAGCCACACCTAGAAAAGAGGGAACAGTGGTAAGATGAGCTTTCCACAGCCAAGGATATTTTAAGTGTTTTTCAAAAATACTTTGATTCACAATAAAATGTATTACAGTTATTTTTTTCATTTAAAATCTCGTCCATACAACATTTTCTTTTTTTTACAAGCCTGAACTACTATAACCCTAACCGCGAATTCATATTTTTTCAGCACTGTTTGTGCTACAGGCATGTATGATACCTAGGGGCCCGATGCTGTGCTCCTGTACTTGTACTCATACTCCTAAAAATGCTCAGAAACTAAAAGCCGATACCACACAGTGTGTGAACACTGCTGTGTCCAGATAAAGAATCACAGACAACAGAGAGAAGTTATTCATAGGGTAGTCTCAGACGGCTAAACGTCTGATGCATATGGGACACAAAAGTGAAAACACTGTAGAAGTCGCCATCGGATTGGTTGAATTCTACAGGATTTCTGCGAGACGTGTCGTGTGTCATGTACTTTAACATTCCGCTTGGAAACAAAGATGCCGTGACGCCAAACCCCCTTACGAAAGAAGAAAGCCATCATGTTTACAACTGTGATGACAAGCGCTTATCAGGATTAACTAAATGCTAAAGTTTGTGGCATAGAATCTTTAAAATATGTCTGAGAGTTTTACACACCGGTCTGTTATTGTGGTGCCATTTCCACGCCTCAAAACATGATGAATGAAATGAACAGTGATTGGTTGCTTGACATGTCGGTCAAACGACTTCATGGGTGGGCCTTGGCCAATGCAAGCTGCCATGAACTCCAGACCTTAAGTCTGAAGGTCGGGCTACGCGAGACTATTAGTAGGGGTGCTCAAATTGATACCCATAAAGTATACCCTCCGATTAGCACTTACATTTGCAAAACCCAAAAAATCTCTATACAGTCACAGCAGGAAGTTGTCTTTTTAGTAGTTCAACGGATCACAAAACTCATGGTTCCAATAATATTATGTTTTTTGAGTCACAGATTGGATAGTTTTTCAGATCAGGAAAAATAATAATTTCACTGTAACTTGCTTTCCATTTATTACTTAAAGCAAAGTACTTCTTCGATACCACAGCAAAAACTACTAACCTAACTAAGAAAGTTCAAACATGATTAAAAGACAAGTGAACAGCCAGTAAAAAATAAGAACAAATACACAAATTACAAGCATAGGTAAATACAACAAAACAAAATTATAAATAAAATAAGGTCGGTAGCATCCAGGTAAAGAAATGTACCGTATTTTCCGGACTATAAGTCACACTTTTTTTCATAGTTTGGCTGGTCCTGCGACTTATAGTCGGGCGCGACTTATTTATCTAAATTTATTTGACATGAACCAAGAGAAATGAACCAATAGAAAACATTACCGTCTCCAGCCACGAGAGGGCGCTCTATGCTGCTCAGTGCTTCTGTAGTCTACACCGTAGTCTCGCGGCTGTAGACGGTAATGTTTTCTCTTGGTTCTTGGTAGTAAATAAATGCGACATAGTCCGGTGCGACTTATATATGTTTTTTTCCTCATCATGACGTATTTTTGGACTGATGCAACTTATACTCAGGTGCGACTTATAGTCCAAAAAAATATGGTAATCGGTTTGGTTTGTTGATGAGGGTTAATGGTAGTAGCAGGTATTTATAGGCTGCTGTCCCTTTAAGACCTGATGAAAAAAAAAAAAAAATATTGACACAAATTCAATTTCTTTCTCAGCTGTTTTTATTCACTTAAGACATAATCGACTGCATTCACTAGATTGATTGTCGAGTTGGGTATTCGGTCATAATATTATGTGCATGTGTCTGTTCAAACACAAGATGCAGCAAAAGAGGATTCAGATTGGTGTCTGAAACATCTTCCTTCCTGTGCACACTTCATGTGTATGCAATTGTTGGCATAGGAAACAGCCGGTCTTTTGCCGGTTCTTGGGCTGGGATGGTTTAAAATTACTTCAGTGTATAAACACATGCAAATGTAAACACAATTTAACAAATAATCAGTGGATCACATGTACGCTGAACCATGGGGCCTGGTCCGTACAGATTGAGGATCAACTACGATCTGTTCAACCCGTGCTTGTTTCACCACTTTACTCTTAGGCCGCACCACTGATTAATTACAGTGCTGATTATAGCATTTATTCCTGTATGAGTGTACATTTATTTAAAGAGCCATGTTAAAAATTGCACAATATGAGAACAAAACAAACGAGTCATCCTCATGCCAAAGGCTCAGAGAGAAAAACAAACTTCTACACTGCAGTGGCCTTGTAGCTCTGAGCGAGAGCTGTGTCAGCTGTCTGAGACAGGCCAGGTCAGTTTTATCTGCCCCTTTATCATCCCCATTTCTGACAGCTGACACTTTCAGAAAACCTCAACTCGCTTTCTCACCCCCCAACAAGACCTTGCAGATGTGTACAGCCCTGACCCTTCACCCCTCAAGCCTTTCCTTAAATCTTCTCAGACAGTTTTCGGTAACAAACAGCCTTGAGTCATGGCTCTGTCGCTCAGTGAGTCAGGTGAAGCTCTTATAATGAGAGTATTCATGGCAAGAAGGATTTAAGATTGAAGTGTTTGCTGTTGACTTGAGATGCCAACGATCTACCACCGAATTATGCAAGAGACGGTGATACCTAAAATACGTAAAATGGGTGTCTCTTTCCAGGAAATCCCATCCTATAGGACAAAGAAAAGACATGTGACCACACTATAAGGATAATGCTACCCCTCCTCCATTCAACTTTCCTCATTCCACATCTCTAAGTACTTTAACTGTGGGCATACAAATATGAGATCCTGCTCATGCTGTGATGAAATATAAATATAAGAAAATGTGACCTCCTGACAGGCACAGCTCTTTATGGGTATGAACATCTGGAAACTGAAGTGACACACATGGATACCACTGCATGTGCAGTCAATGAATAGTGATTCTGATCAATGGAATTCCATGACTTTCCAAGACATCCATACAATTATTTTGAGAAATTAGTTTAAAAATGTGAAAGAAATAAAAATAAAAAATAAAAATATTCATACACATTTTTAAATAAAAAAAGATACATTTTGGAATAAAATGTATTCAAAAAATATGAACTATCACTTGAAGACCCACAAACCTACCATGAACATGACAAAAAGGCAAAAGTGTTAAAATGTTAAATGCCATTTAATAACCCTTTAAAGTCCAGCCTGCACAAATGCATCATCTAAGCTCCCATCTTGCTGGAGTCAGGAAGTAAAGCAGTGCTGATTACAGAAGAAGTGATGGCTGAGATGAAAATCACCGGAGTTTCCTGGAAACTCTTGATTCCCTCTGCATCTCAGTCTGACCTCGGAGGAGCCTTCTGTCTGATACAGGACCTCTCTTATCTTTGACACTATCCCTCATTGTCACTAATGCACTGCTCCCCTCACTTCTGTCATGCCCTCCCTCTGTTTCCCCTCCTCCCTGGAGGCTGCTCTGAGATTATGGTGCTGCACAACTGTCTAACATGTTGCCATGACAACAGCTTTGTCTGTGGGCGGGAGGTCCCAAGGCCTGAGAACCAAAAGAGGGGTGAAAACACAAAGACACACACACAGAGGGGACAAGCTATATGGGGGTCCTCCTCACCCGTGTTTGCCAGTCAGCCCAAGATAAGCCCTTCAGACTGTAGTAGGGTACCTTTTCTTGTACAGCACTGACCCGCCTGCCTCCTTTCTTCCCCTGAATGCTAAAAGTATCTCTCGCTTGACTCCTCCTGAAATAACTCAGTCCTGGATGGCTGGGGTCCTGCAGAGTTTAGCTCCAACTGGCCTCAACACACCTGCCTGGATGTTTCTAGTATACCTAGTAAGACCATGATTAGCTGGTTCAGATGTGTTTGATTAGGGTTGAAGCCAAACTCTGCAGGACACTGGCTCTCCAGGATCGAGTTTGGTAAAGTATACATACTAAAGTGCTTGTCTTGCATGCCTCTATAATTCACACAGCCATCTCTGAGGTCATCGTTGTGCAGAGACGGACCAACAATCCCATAATGCACAAAGCAGGAATGCAAAACAGCCTGGGAATGACATTCTTCAGCAGACTAGACCAACGTAAGGGCTCTGTTGTGAGTGTCTGCATGCATTCACTTTCTCATGCAACTTCCATAACTGATTACTAGTGGAAACCGAAGTCAAGGTTACATTTAGACAAAAGAACAAGTTAAAAAAAAAACTGGCCTGCGGTACACAGAGATTTATTTCATTAAGATCTCTAAGCCACTGTTGTTAGTTTGGATGCAGCTGTGCCGATATTGACATGGCAAAATCCAATTAATCTTTCCTATAAAAAGGTAAGAGGATTGTAGTCTTACACCTACACACAGATGTAGCTTGAGCGTAGCTAACATCCATGTGAGCTCCACACACTCCCCACATTATTCAGGTATTCACACTGATGTCATTATTAAGGTGGCTTCCAGCCTGTTGGCCGTAGATAAGAACAATCTTAAAGCCGCCTACTACAATGCATCAGAGACAATATGCAATACAGAGCTAAATCAAACAATCCCCCGACTGACAATGCCTAAAAGCCCTGTACATTTACATAACCGCCATCTAGACCTATCTTTCATGACAGCAGCTCAGATGGATGACTGAGGTATAGTGCTTCCAGAGTCCAAGATCAACACTTAACAAAAGCCAATTTAAAGTTAAAATTGGCTCAGGCAAGAACATTTATGAAGTAACCGGAAAGTTGGCCACATTTGGTTTTAAACAAGCAATTCTGCTCTTTGCCCTTTAATCTGGCATCACAGTCGTGAGAGATATAGATGTTCTATGTCTGTTATTAATCCCCCAACAAGTTACCATTAGAAAAAAAGGAAAACAAAGAATCTAATAATTGCCAATCAAAAATCGATGCCTATTTCAGAATCGGATCCTTCAAGAGATACACCACCCCCAAACAAAAATGTTGTTATTAATCACTAACCCCATGTTGTTCAAAACCCGTAAAAGTTTGTTCGTCTTCGCAACACAATTTAAGATATTTTGGATAAAAACCGGGAGGCCTGTGGCACGGTTTTCTATGGGAGAAAAAGGCTTAACGTGTTATTAAACACATTGAGATCATTTTCAGTGCTCATCTGATTTTTTTGTATATAGTATACTTTATTAGTATGATGTTTAGTGAGTTTGGTCTGTTAATATCACTTAGTACATTAAGACACTTTAAGCATTTTTCACATTAAGCGTTTTAAAATGTCCCAAGGAAAGAGAGGAAAATGGGGAACGCCCAGCCCCCACAGTGATACCGGTATTACCGGTGTTGTCACACGTCAATTAACCGTTGGGAAAATTTCCTCACCGTCACAACCCTACATCAGAGGCATCTTACCTGGGCTAAAGAGGAGAAGAACTGTACTGTTGCCTAGTGGTCCAAAGTCCTCATTTCAGATGAGAGCAATTTTGTATATCATTTGGAAACCAAGCCAACAATTTTTTTTATTTTTTACCTTTTTTTTTTATTATTATCATTATTATTATTATTATTTTATTGATCTTATGACGTATTCTAATTTGTTGAGATGGTGGGTTTTTTTAATTGTCAAACTACTTAATTCTGTGTGCACTGAATTTATCTAATACAAGAGTTTTACAATTTGAGTTGAATTACTGAAACAAATGAACTTTTCCCACATCATTCTATTTTATTGAGATTAGGGCTGGACAATATGGCTTAAAAAAAAAATCTCGGATTTTTTCACACCAAACCCGATTTTCGTTTTTAATCTATTTTTTTTTTCTATTTAAAAACAAACTACAACTGACAAAGAAATTGCTCAAAACAAATGTACTCTTTATTTTGTTCTGATTTTCGCTTATGCAGTTTAATCTAAATTTCCCCTTTGTGTGACTTACAGTGACACAATGCACCTTCAAAATAAATTAAAATATAAATAAAAAATAAAATTGTGTGTCCCTCTTTGATAAAACACTTTTGGTTAAATAAATGTAACAAAATTACAA
The DNA here is from genome assembly GCF_003368295.1 of Carassius auratus. Classification (NCBI taxonomy): domain Eukaryota; kingdom Metazoa; phylum Chordata; class Actinopteri; order Cypriniformes; family Cyprinidae; genus Carassius; species Carassius auratus. The sequence continues at coordinate 9,214 of NW_020528734.1, forward strand.
ATTAGATCTATTACAAAAAAAATACATGCTTGTCACAGCTGTATTCATAAAGTGCAAACAAAACGCTGTTAACCGTCATGTTGTCTGTGTGCGGCTGTAAGGAAAGCGGGGGGAGGGCGAGCCCACTCTGAACTACGGAAGCCTAATGGGCCTTTCACACAGGACGCGGTATGCGCGGCGCTTGCCGCTGGGTTCAGCGTTTTGCCCTTCAGATACAATGCGATTTGCGTTGCGCTATGGCGTAGGCGGAGTTTTAAAAACTTTTAGCGGGAGCTCTTTCATAGTCTGTTGTTCCTCCTTTCGATCAGCAGCAAACATGTATCTATCCCGCTGTAAGAAGCGAGAGATAGCGCTAGTCCTGCTGATGAGAATTAAGAGAGAAGCAAGGAAGAAGAGGCTGTAGGTAACTTGTATCGTACAGCTCAGGAAATTCTGACACACACAGTACTAGCCGTTCATCCATTTTGATTTCCGTGCTTGCTTGGATTTGGATCCCCCGATTCTATTGGTCGCGCTGGTAATCGTCACAGAGCGCAGCGGCAAAAGTTTAACTATTTTGAACTTTGACCGTGGCGTGCGTGCAAGCACGCAAATGATGTGCACCACTGCGCATGCGCTTTGGTCGACGCAGCAACAAAACATCCTTGCGCGGCGCAAGCCATTGAGATGAATGGGTTTTATAGCGCAGCGGCGCGCATACCGCGTCCTGTGTGTAAGGCCCATAAGGGGAGAGCCGGTGGTGGAAATTAAAGAGAAAACTGATTTTCATTAAAAACAAATCGCCCTTAACGTCAAATTCGAGTTAATCGATAAAATCGATTTATCGCCCAGCCCCAATTGAGATGCACCTGTATTAGTGAAATGAAGGGCATTTTCCATCCTTTTCCAGTGTTCTACTGTCATCGATGACAGACTACCTAATTCGAAGTGTAAATCTATTTTCATAAGGTCTCAGCAGCAGCTGTGTGTTCGACTTCAGGCAGGCCAATCAGTATATGACGTCGAAATACAGAGAGAGTGACTTACCACTTATTTTTATTTCTATCAAAAAATGTTGACGAGCCTTTATAGTGAAGCAGTGCGGAAGAGTCTGAAACGTGGCATGGTGTGGTGAGTGTAAACTAGAGCCTGACCGATATATAATTTGCCAATATTATCAGCTGATATGAGCCTGTTGCCGATATATCGGTGTCGGCGAATTTGCCACTGATATGCCACCAATATGAACCTTTTTTTTTTTTTTACAGAACATATAATGCAAATAAAAAGCTTGAAATGGTGTAATTACTTAGCTTGTCTAACAGAGCACACTACATTGTTTGCTACTGGTGACCTCGATGAAACGCTTTAAAGCTTAAATGTATGAAAAACCACTGACCTTTGAACAGCTATATCTTCATAACTGCGCAGCGAATACGCGCCAAATTTTGGGGATCTCTTCAGCTCGAGGAACCCTCTCGAACCAATCAAGTGTATGTCAAGAGGCCCTCTTTCAAATGAGACCATGCGTTCATATTCGAAGATGAATCGCATTTGATTTCAAACCCGATATAGGCTAGTTTGTCAGTGAACTACGGCTATGTAAAGTGAATGCTGCTCAATTTGAAAGCAGGTGATGGTGATTTACTACTAATCACAGGACATGCTTTCCTGACGAGATGCGCATGACAACCGCATATAATTAATTGCACAGCCCTACAAACGCATTCACATTAACATGGACTGTCTTAAGCATATTTCCCCTTCCCCCCTACTGGATGACACAACACGCAGTGGAGAGCCTCAAGACTGAAAAACATATAAATAGAGCCCCGAACCATCTGCTGCTCAAGAGCTTAAGTAGCCTACTTCAAACCCTCCTGTTCCATTCAGCGGCGGGCTAGCCAGGACTCAAATACATCTCAGACCAGCAAGCTAAGCCTCTGGCTTCTTAAAAAAGGAATAGGGAAATCTGGGTGCTTACTAATAGAATTGTCTCTTTACACTGATGTAGGATCAGCTCTACCAATTCAAATATGAATCTTAGCCTTTATTGGCTAAATCAATAGGATGATCTATGATAAATGCCATAGATAGAGCTATTATTTTCCAGTGGGGAAGACCAGGGATGAGGTGAGGTTGAGTTTGTGGTAAATGCAGGTGTTTCTAGCTAGAGCAGGTGCAGCAAAGCTGGCCCAGAGGCTGCGTGTGTGTGTCCTCACCGCAGTGATCAACATTAATGACTTTTTTTGTTTCAACTAGCCCTACCAGCATTTTCACTGGCCCTGCTACAAAAAAAATAAAACTGTTTCTGCTATCATTGTTTTTTAATAATCTTGTATTCTAATAAATAAACATATACCAAAAATACATTTTACAGTTCTGTTTTTCAATTTTGATACAACAGCAAAAATCAATAGCCAAAAATAAACATACATATAAAGTTTAAATATTATTAAAAGTTACAGGCAGTAAATAAGAACAAATGAACCAATTACAAGTAATAGCACAATTAAATATAGGCCTATATCACAAAGACTGCATGACTACTGATTTCTACTAGTCAGTTTTTTTATAAAAAAAAAATATATACTTGAGTTACTTGACTACTTGTGGTTCATGCTACTGTAAATGAAAAGATATTAAATATATATTTTTATCAATAAACGCTTATTAATGCATAGCGTAATGCAAGAATTACATATATAAATTGTCAAAACTTTATAATTATGACATTACATATTTAAATTTTCATGTAACAGCCAGTATTTGTATCTGTATTTGTGTCTGTTACAAATCAGAACATTTTTATTTGCATTATCTGAACTTCACTAAACAAATGTGAGTGTGCCGCGCAAACCAGCAAAAGGTAAAGTTGCAAACATGTAGGACAAGTAGAAAATGTATCCGTATCTAAGCTGATGATTAGCCTGCTAGAACTGGTTTGGTTTTTGAGAGACTGAGAAGCACAACGCGGCTATTTGATTGGTGAGCGCGCTGTGCTTAATCCATTCATTCGTATCATATCATAGCCTAAGGTTTAAATCATTGCCTTTTAAATATTTACAAATAATATAACGTGTATGATGTATTATTATAGGTGATATTACTCTTGCAAAGCTCTGATTTCTGACAGATGCACGGAGAGACAACAGCAATGCTGTGTTTTATTTGCGCTCTTTTCATTCATAAAGTTTACATTCATTCACATCACACTCGTGACTTTAGAGGTCTGTGTAAAATATTGTGCTGATCCCCTGACACAATTGTTATCTAGCAAACTCCGGCCTGTGCTAGCTTCAGCAGAGTATTCAGGCAGAATTATTCTGAATTTATTTGTAATTTTTTTAAGATAAATTCTGTGCCATTCCGAATAAGGAATTCGGCTTTAGGCACACCCCTAATGCTCGACTAGTCGATTGTTTCCGACAGTGCCGACTAGTGGTTGAAGTTGTCGATCACTCGAATAGTCTATGCAAGCCCTAATATATATACACACACAAGTGAGGATAGGATTCCTAAAGAAAACAAAACAATTGTAAAACAATAAGATAAATACAGTTAGTGACCTTTCCACTTGGATTTCACAGGTTTAACATTTTTTCTTATTATGTTCTGCGTGAAATCACAGAAACCGCGACGCAAGCACCGCCCCAACAGCACAACATTTTCGATATTCCGTGTTTGAGAATCAATACAGTATCAAACAAAATATTGCGATACTCACCTGTATCTTTATTTTCTTACACCCCTAATCCCAATTCTACATTTAGTATGTTAGATTATTTTCACTCGTTCTTTTGGCATCTTGGTGATGACTTATTCAGTCAACCAATAATTTCATTAATCTCAATTGGTTTACAAAAAGTCATTCATTATACCATAGCTCTTATGGCTTGTTATCTTAAACAAACAGCAAAGAGCTCCACTTAACACACTGAATAACATGCATTACTCACTCTTGCAGACTCAGCCCATGCACAGGATGAACCTGTTTCACTGGCAGACATGAAACTGCTCGTTCTGAGGAGTGGCAATTATGGAAAACAGTACCTGAATGCTGTGACAGGGTGGGAACGGATTTCTTTTTGCATCAAAACCCTTCAGTAGGTTTTGTAACTATATGACAATATATCAAAGCTCTGGGGTTTTCCACACCTTGAAAAAGACACTATGCATTGACTATGCATCCTCTGAGATATGAATGTCTCTCATCAGAGAACTGGAAAATACACACAAAAAAAAGAAACATCAGGAAAGACATCATACAGGATAGATGGAAGCTGGACAGGCCGACACTTCCATGACTGTCACTGTAGAGGAGAAACAGACCTGGATCGTTATCTTCCCCAAAGCTCCAGCTCAACATTCCAACACCCAGTGTTTGCGTACCTTCCACGCTCCTAAGAATCGGGCATGTACCACTTAGTACCAGGAGGGAGAGCAATGCAGAAGAGAGTTGAAAAGAAAGTTGACCAAAAAATATGGAAAGAGCATGGTATGTTATAGTCAGAGTATGGTAAGAACACCAGGATGCAGAAATGAATCAATTTTGGCCTTTGCAGTGCAGAACAGAAAATGAAACCAACCGATGACCTTCAAAGCTATAAGTAAACCATTTGCTTGCTTTCACTTGACTTACAACTTCCATAGAAGAAATTCAGAAAGTCATGTGAATGCAAATGTTTGGAAAAACCGGCAGGTGTAAAAACAACACTGGATGGCTCCACTTATCAAGCCTAAAGAGTGTACACCAGGTCAACTATACCCATTCACAGAAGATTTGTCTGTTCAGATAACTTTTTTCAAAAACAACAAATGGAAACCAGTTCTGAAATAGTTTTTTCTGATATTCACTGATGCTTACAAAAATACTTACAAAATGTCTATAATGTTTGTAAGAGCTATAGTTTTATGTAAAAGCAGAGGCTCCGGCCATGTAACCAAAAGTGCCAATCTTATTAATTGGCAAGCATTATTCGGAGTGTATCAGAAAGGAAATTAGAACAACGATTGTTATGTAGCAATGAGGCGAATGTTTCACTATGTGAGTATTGTATGTTTTACTGTATGTCTTCTGTGAAACACACAAAACAAGATATTTTAAAGAACGCTGATAGTGATAACCAACCAGTTTCATTTTCCACTGCCTTCCACTGTATTTTTCTCCATACAATGCAAGTCAAGGGGAAACCAAAACTGTATCATTACTAAAGTTCTAAAATTATTATTATTATTTATTTTATTTTATTTTTTTGCAGAAGAAAGTCATACAGGTTTGGGATGACATGAGGGTGAGCAATGTTTTTTTTTTTTTTTTTGGATGCACTATTCCTTTAAGGCTGGATTTATGATTTTTTTCTTTCTTTAACCAGGTTGCCAAAATGATAAAGTGAGCACTTAGGCTGGTTAGGGATGTCTTTTTGAGTTGCAATGACACAAAAACTACGATAAATAAATACATTTAGTTTTTTTGCACATTTTAGAGTGGCCTTTTATTGTGGCCAGCCTAAGGCACACCTGTGCAATAATCATGCTGTCTAATCAGCATCTTGATATGCCACACCTGTGAGGTGGATGGATTATCTCAGCAAAGAAGTGCTCACTAACACAGATTTATACAGGTTTGTTAACAATTTTTGAGAGAAACAGGCCTTTTTTGTACATAGAAAAAGTCTTATATATCCGAGTTCAGCTCAAGACAAATGTGGGCAAAAACAAAAGTGACCAGAAATAAAACGTTATTTGAGGGCAGCCCTAATGTATATTGACAAGAGGCTGACAATTAGCTGAATATACAGCCTTTTTAATTAGTGACACTTAGCCTGCATTTTAAAATCTTTACTTGAATGTGGCAATTACATTTTTTTTATTTAAAAATCTTTATTTGAATATGGCAACATAATACTGCGCTCTACAATATTTCTATGAATTCAAACTGGCCTTGCACCTTCTATTAAAACTTTTAAAATGAAGGTGAAAACACATCTTTATTCCCAGCCATTGTAATTGGATTGCATCTATGTTCCATTGTTTTACTGTATAATATGTTTGGTTTGTGTATATCGGACTTTGTTCAGCTTGCTGTGATAAATGTGCTATATAAATAAACTTTACTTGCATCATTAAAACTAACAGTTAGGATATTATTACACAATAAATATTGCACACTGCTCAATCATTTACTTTCTCCTTGCTGTAATCACAGTGTTGTTAATTATTGCATACATTCAGCACAGCCACGAGTTGTGATTGAACTGACCTGTCGGCGTTGAGATTACAAAATCTTTCTTTCCATTTCAATAGCCTATCTGCCCTTCCAGGTTACATTTCTTCTTTTGGACATGTTTAAAATTGCCAGTAAATTGCCAGACAAGCATCAGTTAGGATGCAGCTATCATCAGCTATCCTTATCCTATCATCATATTATTCTAGAGCAGCTTTAAAAATGTGCATGTGTCCTGACTCCCGAGGCGTAACATCAATGTAAATAAATGAGCAATTTGTTCCACTGTAAAAAAATAAATCAATAAAAAATACTGTAGCGAATACACTTTATTTGATTTTGAAAATATTTTATATTATTGTTCCACTCATCCTGCGGGCCGGATTGGACATCTCTGTGGGCCATGTTTGACAACCCTGGTCTACGACAAGTACAGAGATCTTTGCATCCCAAATCGCATACTATCCATCCTAAATAGTATTCGAAATTAGAATTAGTGTGTCCCAAATCATAGTATGTTAAAATGAGTATTCCAAAGGTACCCAATGGTTTACTGCTTCCGGTAAGAAATTCGAAGTACAGATCTATGTAGACTCTAATCAATGGCTAATATTGCCCACAACAAAATCAAGGTCTAGACAGAACAGTAGCCCCCAGGCATTTAGGATGGGCTCTGTAGGAGAATTTGGGGCTTGTTAATTCCTAACCATGGCGGTCCATCAGGACAGAAGAGCTGGCGCACACTGAAAATTCCTCAGTGGACACAGATGGGTCACAGTGGTTCTGTACATTGCTGACAGAGGTCCCAGTCCCTTCCCGTACCACCGTCCATGTGATGAAAATCTCCTGTCTACACCTTTATACCTCTCTTCCCACAATCCATCACACACATCTGAGAATGAATCTCAAGCACTTGAGACTATCAGCCTACTTGCTAGTGCCACACATAACTATACAATACTTGCTGATAACATTTAATGTGTTTGTCACTAGTGTGGAAATGAACTAGTGTTTGACATATTTCTGTCATAATTAATGCAGATATTGCAATAATTAATGCAAAGCAACAAAACAATATCTAAAGTAGGGGTGACTAAATATATACACTACCACTCAAGTTTGAGGTCAGTAAGTTTTTATTTTTTATTTTTTATACTTGTATTTAGCATTAAATTGATCAAATGACAGTAAAATTAAGTATGATGTTAAAAAACATTATTTCAAATAAATTATGTATTTTTTAACTTTCTATTAATCAGAAAGCATATAATGGGTTTTCACATAAATATTAAGCAGAACAGCTTTTTTTCAACCTGTATAATTATAATGTTTTAAAATGCACAAAATCAGCATATTAGAATATTTTTATAATCTAGAAGGATCACGTGACACTGAAGACTGGAGTAAAAGCAGGGTGTGATAAATCAGATTTTTTTTATCTATTGAAAGACCTAATATACATTAAATAATTTAAATACATTAAATAATTTAAACCCACTGATGATGAACAGAGTCCCACTGTATGCTATATCCTGCAATTTATCCATCAGGCCATAAGATTTCTTCAGTCTGACAGGCCAGACTCACTGAAGGAACGTGGTGGTGAGGTAATATGATTCGAGAGCATGCTGGCATTAACACCTCTCGCTCTACTCTGAAAACAGATACCGTCTCCTTGATCTGATTCAGAGCCAAAAACCTCTATCATTTTTTTGAAGCCTAATTTATTTGTGCAGTAACTCCACACCTGCGGCAAACAAACAAAACTGCCATAAATAACCCAAAACAGTCCTGATTTATTTTCTGGAACAAATGATCTTTGACTTCAATGTACGCATAAAGAGCAGTGAAGGTTATCTCTGTGACGGTGCTGATACAGGATACCTCTGGCCACAGCTGAATTATATCACAGCATGCAGAGAAGACTTATCTTTAAACAACACAGAGCAGCCAGCTGACTCGCAGCTTGTGATCTGAGAAAATGATTAGATTGGTAGTTGTGTTCCTAATAATGGATCACAGCCAGGCCCAGCTGGAAGTAGAATTTTTGGTGGCTAGGTGACATATTAGAAGGAACATCTACAAGACAAAGAAAAACAAGCCAAAGTGTTGCAATTACAACATTTACAGTTGAAGTCTATGGGTCAACTGTCACACTCTCACAGATGTTCACATTATGTATGCATGTCAACATTTTATTTGTTTGCTTTTTTAATTGTTCTGACCAAAGATTTTCTATGACTATTCCAAGCATTATCAGTGAAGGCATTATATGACTATTTCCTATAAGATTATTTCCGTTGTCAAATTATTTTTTGTGCCAATTCACTGCATAATACTGTCAATATATTAGCTAGCATTTAATTCAGATTGAAATAAAAATACTCCATAATTAATTAGTCAAAGTGAGGTAATCATTTTGGAGACTATGAAATATATATCTAAACATATTAAGTTGATATGAATAAGTCAATGTGTGCGAACCTTTGCATTTAGCAACATAAGAATAGATCAACATTGAAAAACTCGAGCTTGCTTTCTTCTCTTTTACTAGCACATCAAACTGTCAGAGTCCTTTGAAAATGCAAAAAAGGAGGTTGATAAAATAAACCAGAACACGTAACAGTCATTTTTATAAGCACATAAACACTTTAAACATGGCTAGTAAACACAGGCCAGAGTGTCTAGAATCCGAGACCATTTTCATGAAGGACACACACTCTTCAATTCATTAATAATGCACAAATTTTCAACGGTAGATATCTGACTGACTGGTGAAATGCATTCCCCTCTACTTCCCCAAGGCAAATAAGCCATAAAATAAAACGATACCGCCCTTTCCATGTCAGCTTTGATCCATAGTATCCCAGTAATCACTCCGGAGAGAATATGAAGAGTCAGTGATATCAGATTTCTGAACGTTCCTGAAGGAAACAATGCGACATGTGTGTTCTTCTAATGGCTGTAATAAAGGAAGATGAACAATGGCAGTCCAAGTATCGATCAAATAAACTTCCACGCAGCTTCAACAGGCTGTTTGAGGAGATGGATGAATCTCTAGTTTTGCCATTTTCATCCCTGTATCCTCCCATTCACAGTAACCAAATACAAAGCACCAGGGTAACGGACTCAAGACCTAGTGAGCTGCCACTTTTTGGCCAGTAAACGCTACTATGGCGCCTAAAAATGCTGCCTATGTAGGCAGCTCATTAGGTTTTGAGCGACAGCCGTGGTATGAGCTTGGTATGCCCTTAAAACTCCCACAATAGGGAAACACAGAACTTATGAATCCTACAAACCGTCTCTTTGATGTTTATAGAGCTTTGTTTAAAAGAAATTAGAGTTTGTTTTAACGTTTTGTTAAATATATTCGCATAGCTAACACAGCTAACATTAGCGGGACACTTCCCGAAGTGCAGCGATGCTTTCTTTCCCAGGCAACCTGTTGCAAACACTTGCGTTTTAGCGGCCAAAGAACTTTAAAGATTCGCTTAACTTACCTCTTCAGTTAGATATGACGTCCCTTTAGAACAATCAGTGAATGAATAGTCCCAAACAAGCGGGGTTTTTCACAGAATAGCACATTAGACTGTTGTCATGTAGTGTGACGAGTCGCTGCGGCTCCAGAGTCTCAGGACTCTCTCTGTGTGCGTGTGAGAGACGACTGGCTGGAGAGCGGCTCAAGAGCGCCTCCGGCAACCGCATGAGAGGACGCTTCTGATTGGACAGATCTACCACGGTTAGACTATATCGTCCAATCAGATGTGATTTTCCTTGAGAATGTCGAGCGGCGACAAATCGGTCTGTTTCGGCTTGAGATTTTTGAGGCTTCTTTATAGACATTAGACTCTTTCAATATTGTAGAACTAAAAATTAAATAAGAAAAATCAACCACTCCTTTCAGCAAACTATATAGTAGGGATTAAAAAAAATAACAAATAATAAAAAAAAGAAACTATAAAATTACAGTTCAAAATAAAGAAACCATTTGTAAAAGAATTTCAAATATTTTCAAGCATTGTGCCTGTAGAATAAATAAGAGGCTGATTGCTGTTTGGATTTTTTTATTTTTTTATTTATTTTTTTATTTTTGGAGCTGTAAATTCAGTGTGCAGACTTCTTTTCTTCTTTTTTTTTTCGTTGATAATTACTTAATATTCCTTAAGTATTTTTTAAATGATTTAATAAAAATGTGAATACTGTATATTATTAAATAATAAACATTGACCACAAATGCATTTAAATAAACAGAAATTATGAACTCGAGTCAATCATCTTTCAGTGTTTATTTAAAAAAATGAAACTGAACCACGTCTTTACATAATGATCAAGAATTTTAATTCTCGCATTAGATCAATATTACAGAAAATGATATTATAGTACATAGTTATTCAATATCTTTTCAATTCCATAGTATGTTCCTCAGTAGTGCTGGTCACTTGTCTGTACAATATCACTCTTGCATTTTTTTGACTGTACATTTTATGTAATTCGTTTAAAAAGGCTGTCAGCACTTAAATAAGCTGTGTCTTTATCATTGAAGTTAAACAAATAGAAGTTTCCAGGGAGCTCGGCCTCTAGGAATGGGCCGGGCGAGTTTAAATGTAAGAGTGGTGGGTAAAATAGAGAGTAATAAGGGCAGAGCTATGAGGGCCAGTTTACTATGAAGCATGTTCCAGACTAAAATAGCCTGTAGCACAGGACATGCCTCTGGGTGCGCTGAAGTAGCACAGATTTTTACACAGACCACCATAGTTAATTGTTTCCGTACAAATCTGTGCTACCCGGCGGCACATGCTGCTTTTCGGCCGTCATGACCACGAGAACTTCCCCCACAGCCCTGGCTTTTGGCACTGCGCACATAAACACGACTCACAAGATAAACAACAAGCAAAGCAGTTTTGTAAACCCTTTATGAAGGATAATGAAGTCTTTATGGAGCATATAATACTAAAGGGAAAGATCGCTGGGTCACCTTGGTGCACTCTGAGGAGAGATGAAAAGATCCAGCTCCAGCTGTCATCTTGAAGAAACTTTTCATTCCTCAGCGACACATTTTCTACCGATGAGAAAATAAGCTTTCTGATGTATGAGTGACAGGCGCCAACAGCTGTCTATTAAAATGCTACGTCTATCTATAAGTTCTAGCATTTAACACACAAAGCAATTGCAACGAAAGAGAACAGAGTTGCTTAATATGATAATATTCATCATTATATTAATAACCATAATAATTATAACAATATATTACAGAATAAATCTCTTATATTTCATATATATATATATATATATTCTCAATTTAAAAGGTATAATATTTTCTGTCTTTGAAGTCGTATTTTCATAAATTTCACATTTTTGTTTTTGTTCAAAATGTTGATTATACTGGATCAACTTCTCCCAAATCAATAAAAACTAGCTGTGCCGTTGCATATTACAGAATAGTAATGATATGTGGACATGCACCACTTTCTTGCTCTGTACTTGGTCTGTCCGCATAAGATGACATCATAGCCGTCCTATGACCATGACGTCTACGACTTCACCCTTGTGCAACTCCACGTATTGCTCTGTTTTCGGAGGCAACATCAGAAGGCCGTTGGCACTGCGCATGCTCATTAGCCGACTACTCATTTGGTTTCCTGTGAAGCGGAGAAGGAAAAAGGGTGTTACTTGATTTTTTGCATTCAAATAAATTATTGTTAACCTATAACTATCTATCCATCCATCCATCCATCCATCCATCCATCCATCCATCCATCCATCTATCCATCTATCTATATACATACAGTAACTAATTATGTATACCTGTGCTCTGTGCCCAGGGAAGTGGTTCCTGGTGGTGCCATGTCAGTATACAGCGATGATATTCTGGACGTGGATCCAACTTTACATCACAGGACAGCTGCCAAGAAAAGGAGACATACTGATGTTATCGCAGCAGCACAGAAACACCAGTGGACAAAGAACACTGTTCAAGTACTGGAATAAAAGTACAAATACATTAATAAAACATTCCTCCAGTAGAAATATACTTCTTTTTTTTTTTTTTTTTTACTTGAGTACAAGTACAAAAGTATTTGTTTTTAAATGTACTTAAGTATTACAAGTAAAAAGTACTGATCGATAAATTTGTGTTTTGCTATTTTATCCACTCCATCCTACATCCTTTATGCAGACACTTAATATGTACTGTTCTGTAAGTGAGAATAAGTTTTGGTAAGTTTCATTACCAAAACTTGTCATACAGCATCAAACATTAAATATACCAATGAATCAATTAGCAATACTGAATTCAAATGTACAAACAAGCAAAAATAAAACACACCCTATTGTATATTTTAAAATAGGAAAAAACTAAATGTGTGTAAATGACTACTGACAAATAGAGAAAAACGCTATTTTGAGAGAAAAATAACGCTATGTAAACATACTAGTTTAAAGGGTTAGTTCACCCAATAATCCAAATGATGTAATTAATGACTCACCCTCATGTCGTTCCAAACCCGTGAGACCTCCGTTCATCTTTGGAACACAGTTTAAGATATTTTAGATTTATTCAGAGAGCTCTCAGTCCCTCCACTGAAGCTGTGTGTACGGTCTACTGTCCATGTTCAGAAAAGTAAGAAAAACATCATCAAAGTAGTCCATGTGACATCAGAGGGTCAGTTAGAAATTTTTGAAGCATCGAAAATACATTTTGGTCCAAAAATAGCAAAAACTATGACTTCATTCAGCATTGTCTTCTCTTCAGTGTCTGTTATGAGAGAGTTCAAAACAAAGCAGTTTGTGATATCCTGTTTGCGAACGAATCATTCGATGTAACCGGATCTTTTTGAAACAGTTCACCAAATCGAACTGAATCGTTTTAAACCGTTCGCATCTCTAATACGCATTGATCCACAAATGACTTGAGCTGTTGACTTGTTTAATGTGGCTGACACTCCCTCTGAGTTAAAACAAACATATATCCCGGAGTAATTCATTTGCTCAAACAGGACACTGACTGAACTGCTGTGAAGAGAGAACTGAAGATGAACACCGTGCCGAGCCAGATAACAAACAAAAGACTGACTCGTTCTCGAGTCAAGAACCGGTTGCATCGGTTTTCAGATAACCAGTAGTTCTTTCGGACAGTTCTATTCAATAAACGTGTTGAAGAAAACGGTTCACCGGTTCTTTTGCGCTCTACATAATGGCGTCATTTGCGATGATTGCCCTTCATTCAAGCCTTCGGTTTACCCATGCTCATAACATTAGCACAGAATCAGTTCAGAATCAATCACCTAAAGAATCAGTTCGGTTCAGATGCTCTCTGTATCAGTCTGCTTCACGCTGAATCACACATGTGCAGTATCATCAGCTCCTTGGTTCTCGAATCGGACGCGTCTGACAGAAACGGTTCTTCACTCGTGAACGAGTCAGTCTGTTGTTCATTATCTGGGTCGGCTCGGTGTTCATCTTCAGTTCAGTCAGTGTACTGTTTGAGTAAAAGAATTACTCCGAGATATTGGTTTATTTTAAATCAGAGGGAGTGTCAGCCACATTAAAAAAGTTAACATCTTAAGTCATTTGTTGATTAATGCGTATTAGAGAGACAAACCATTTAAAACAGTTCAGTTCAATTTGGTGAACTGGTTCAAAAAGATCCGGTTACATCGAGTGATTCGTTCGCAAACCGGATATCACAAACTGCTTTGTTTTGAACTCTCTCACAACAGGCACGGAAGAGAAGACAATGCTGAATAAAGTCATAGTTTTTGCTATTTTTGGACCAAAAATGACCATCTGATGTCACATGGACTACTTTGATGATGTTTTTCTTACCTTTCTGAACATGGACAGTAGACCGTACACACAGCTTCAATGGAGGAACTGAGAGCTCTCGGACTAAATCTAAAATAACTTAAACTGTGTTCCGAAGATAAATGATAAACGAGGTCTCACGGGTTTGGAACGACATGAGGGTGAGTTATTAATGACATAATTTTGATTATTGGGTGAACAAACCCTTTAAATATCATTTGAAAATGCTATGGCAGCAGGTAAGATTTCAATGTTACTGCATTATCTTAAGTTGCATCTGTTTAGATTTTACTTAAAACCTACACTGTTCAGATGGCGATACATGACATACTGAATTCACATTTTATACAGCAGGTTTAAACAGCTCACCTTTTTACAGCAGATGCAGTTCACAAACAACTGATGATAATTGTGGCCAAAATATGATTTTATTTAACAATAATGAATCCTAAATTTGGCATTCATATCTTAAATTCAAGCTATCAGCTCAAAGGATCTCCTGGTTTTTGGCTTATTTTAACCAAGAAGGTCCCATTGAGATACGCTAATTCTCCTTCCAGAGAGTCCTGACTCACTCTGACTGGATCACTGAATTGACTCAAGAACAGCTGGGATCGGAATCGGATCAGTCCAATCCTCGAATGAATTGTCCAGTGCGATATGTGAACCAATTCAACAGGTTCATTGAAATTAATCAGCTCGTTCGTGAATCTCAGAGCGTATGTTGATTTCTACAGTTCATATTAACAAGGAACAATAGGTCTTTATAAAATGTGATTCTTTAGAAAGGTTTCCCAAAATAAAATATTAGATAAACTAAGGATACTTAAATTGACTTAAGTACAGTATTGAAGTATCTACCAATGCAAGAACATTAGCTCACCCTGGCTTTGATGATGGTGGGCCGTGGGTCCAGGATCCCTTGCATCTTTCTTAATGCAGGGATGACAAAGAGGTTACAGGTTACAACAGCTGACACTGGGTTACCTGAGAGAGAAAGAAGAGATGACTTGAGCTGAAGACTTTGGCTTGTGATTTCAAGTCAGGGGTGGAGGTCTGGGGCAGAATCTCTCTGAACTGTGGATCATCTGTAGTGGATAGGAATTAGGTTTGTTTCCTGATAAAGCACCACTGATGTCTTTAAAACAGCAGTTCACCTCTAAAATGCAATTTCTGTCACCATTTATTCACTTGTGTTGTTACAAACTTTTCTGAACTTGTGTTTCGGAAAAACACAAAGGAGATATTTAGCAGAATGTTTCTTTATTCCATTCAAATGTACAGTGATCAGTGGCCATTAGGCTCCAAGAACAACTACACCATTTTATGCAAAAAGTTGTCTAAAATCAAGCAATAGCTTCGTGATGGAAACTGACATTTATTTGTAATTATTATTCACTGAAAATCTTCCATAGATCTCAAACCTCATTCTTGTACACTCAAAAGTTTAGTCTCTGTAAGAACAGTTGGAACTGAAAGCAGTCTTCAATGTCACATGATCATTCAAAAATCATTCTAATATGCTACTTTGTTGCTCAAGTAACATTTCTTATTATAATTTGGAAAATAGTTTTGCTGCAAAGTACTCTTTGATGGATAGAAAGTATAAATACCCACATATATTAAAAATAGATATTTTATAATCTTAAAATATCTTTACAAGCACTTTTGATCAATTTAATGCGTCCTTGTTGAATTAAGCTATACATTTTTTTTCTTTCTGTATGGTTCGTAACAACATGATGGTGATTAAATGACGACAAAATTCTAGGTATTTTTGATGTCAGCGTTCAGTTTGTCTGGCTGGTGTGAAAGCTGCACTGACACTGACGATGCAAACATACATTTGTGTAAATGTACATTTCGAAGCCCAATAATACTAGGAATGGAACTAGCTCGTACCAAAGCAATCAAATAAAGTGTAAAATCAACATATTACTTCTCTGATAAGACAAATGTGTACCAACTACTGAAACCAGTTAAGGGAGAAGAGTGTATCAAGTGCAGAGGTGCCCTCCGCCACATCAACATGAAAGGAAGAAGGGCATTGAAAGCAGATGGAGGACAGAACTACATCAGACAAACAGCAGTTTCAAAACACTAAGCCACATCACAGTACACAAAACAGAAGGGCTTTGGGAAGGTTGCAACAGAACTAACAGCTACAAAGAGTGCCACAGACGCAAAAACAAAAAGGCAAAAAACACAAGGCTTCTCTCAGAAAACAGAACAGAAAGTGTCACATTGGAAAATCAGAACAAAAATATTATTCCTATGTTTCGATATCATTGTGTTTTGGCGGTCGTTACTGTAGATTAGAAAAGGCCTTTTCAGGTTTTCATCTTGCAATGTCTGTAATAATTATAACATACTGGTCCCAAATGAGCCCAAGTGCACTAAAAAGAGATTTCGTGTTTTGGTAATTAGGGTTTTGGGTCAAAATTTCAAGTCCATTTCCGTTTTCTGAGCTTGGGCTGAAGACAGGGCTTATTTCCTGAATTAAGAGCACCTACTTCCTTGTGGGGGAGGAGGCACAGGCAGTCTGCTGGCCTCGCTGTCACTCAGGGGCACAGTCTCCAGAAGAGTCGCCCCTGTGTCTCTGTAGGTGAAATTACCTTTGAAGGGGAATATAGAAATCGCCACTGTCACCACTGCCTCGACCACCTGGTTTCTGAAGGCACAAGGTGGGAGTACAGATGGTTCGGGTGGGGGCAAGCCTGGGAAAGCTGATCGGACCAGTGGGTAAAAGCAGGGAGATGCAGGTTTGCAGAAAGGTACACAGGTGGGCAACCATGGGCTGATTCCATTTTACGGAGAAGGGACCATTTAGTTTGGAGAAGGTACTATATAGGTATGTGAGTTTATGGCAATAGTTAGAATAAGAGAAGTTGTTCTATACATACTATGTACTTGGGAGAAAGAGGAAACTCAGTCACCTGGGTTTGTGTGTGTATGTGTTTTCATTTGTGTAAATTCTAAACAGTTCCAATCTCAGAGACACTCTTCTCGTCAAAACCTCTGTATTTGTTTACATGCACACTTAGTATGTCAAATACACGGCACATTATACCTGGAAGGGCGAAGATCAGCTTTCTGGCACCGTCAGTGTCTAAGGTGGCAAACGTAGTAGGCAAACTGAAATAGAAATAGAATAAAGCATTAATATTCTACATCTCTACATCAAGTTGGGAAAGCCATTTGATTTAATTCTAGTAAATTTGAAATAATTGCAATACTCTATACTTTTTAAATAAATATAAGCATTAGTTGACTAAATTACTAAAACAAAAACTGATATAAAAATAAAATAAAGCTAAATACAAATACACATAAAAAAACGAATTAAACTGACAACAGCACATACTATATTAAGCATAGTATAATAACACACTGTAACAGGAAATAAGTAATACGAAAATAACACTGAAACAATAATATTGTAATATTGTTGAATCAGATGCCTATGATCATAAACCATCTGATGTACATTTCACTCAAAAAAAGCAAAAGCTGAAGAAAAACGACTGGTATTTTGCAACTTTTGGGAGTCAGGATGCACTGCTTCTTATCAATATTTTGGTATTGCCCAACATTTACTAGGCCATAGGTATTAGGTATTTCAGGTATTAAATCCCTGATGTTTTATGGCAGTTAGTTCATAAAATAAAAAATAAAAGAAGCAGGATATCCTCTATCTAACAACCAAATGCCCCCCTCACGTTAGTGCTGCCCAATTCAGACTTCACACAAATCTGGCTCTGAATGATTAAGACTGATTCCCTCACTCACCCCGGCTTCATAAACACTCGGCCAAAGTGGATCTGGGCATGGAGGTCTATATCCAGCACTTGCTTCAGATAGTCCTGAAAAAAACAAACAAAAAAGACTTTTGCATGAGTGTTCACGTTTCTCCTCTTATGTAGGACAACAGATCTATCAGCGCCTGGTGAACATCAGGTAATTAAAAAGACTTTAATTAATAGAGCGGAAAATCAAGAGCATGAGTCGGTCAGTGGACTGCTGCCTGGGCAAAGACCCAAAATAAAAAGTCTGATTAACAAACGCTGCTTTGTGACAATCAATCGGAAACACTAGATGGCACTAAAACATACAGTGACCTGTGGCATAAGCTCTTAAAAGAGATCTGCTCTGAGATCTTATGGTCTCGGAGTAAACCGATGGAATCCGCTTCTTGTCATTAAGCAGACTGATCTATGAGGCCACATTCCTGAAGTGAGAAGCTCGGACATTTCAAGCATTTGACCTTTCATTAGTATACTGCACTTCCAGACAACTCCAATCAACTGACCTTCTCACCCATGGACACGCCCCCGGAGGTGATGATGACATCAGCGCGACTAATGCCCTCGTTCAGGGCGTTCAGCAGGTCGTCTGGGCTGCAGGGGGTTGGAAAACATGATCATGACAAAGGACTTGCAATTTCTTTCTTTGCAAAATCCATTCCTAGCATATCGGTGAAGTACAAAAAGTGTAAAATGATTGCTTATACTAGAACTAGTAGTGCAAATATAATGTAACCAATAAACTGAATTTAATATTTCTATGCATCAAGGACACACTAAAATGTTTACATTTTACTTTTAAATTAAAACTTTTACATTCTTACAAAATATTACCATTTCAAATAAATGCTGTTCTTTTAAAATATCTGCTTAAAAAAAAAAAATAACACATGTACAGCATCACAGTTTCAACAAAACGGATATTGATGATAATATCTGAGCCCCAAATAAAAAAACTATGGATTTTGAACATTATATTATTACATTATATTTAATATTTAATAGTATTATTTAATATCATTATAATTAGTAAAGTATTTAAATATTTCTAAATACAAAACAGTTATATTTTATATTTATACTAAATGTATTTAGTCTTTTACTCAAAATTTTATATTCCCAAAATGAGGACAGCACAAAAAAAGCATTAAAGACTTCAGATGAATGCAGAAAAGCACCTACAACAATATAACTGATTTATCACTACTTTTAATTACTTTTTAATAATCTATTTTATACATGTTCCTTATACATATTCTCCATCTATACAGTATATGTATGCACATACAAATAAAGATAGAGAGATACTTCCGAGCACTGCAGGAACTGCTGTCTTTCAGTAAATTCTGCTGAGGCGCTGTATGATCCTGTATCGATTCTAACATATGAACTGGAGTTTCAGAGGAGTGCTGAGGTTGGAAAGATTTAGACATGTGCAGAGCTGACTGTGTGTGTGTGTGTGTGGGTGGATGATGAGGAAGGGATGCTGACTTGTCTCCGACGATGCCGAGGTTGATGGTGGGATAGCCGTGTTCCTGAATGGTGGCCAACAGTGTGGATCTGTTACTGTCCCTGATCTTGCCTGGGTGAAGGTCATCTTCAGGGTTTAACAACTGCATACATAAACACATTAAAAAAAAATTTAATTACCATGGGCAAAAGAAAGTAACAAAGCGACACACAGACGAGTCCTACCTCATTGCCGGTGGACATGACTGCTACAACTGGGAACTTCTGCACCTCCACCTCTGTGACTCCTACAGTGGCCAGGAGGCCGATCTCAGATGGACCCATGTGAGTGCCCTTAGCCAGCACACACTCTCCACGCTTGATATCATGTCCTATAGGCCTGTGTGTGACAGGAACAAGTTTAACATCAGCTTTTATAACACCATTATAGTTTTTATAACTCAAAACAATGGAGACTGATTAATTCCTCATGAAAAGATGAAAAAATGAAACATTCAGCATCAAAACATCATATACATTCACTTTTCTTTTTATAAATGAATACTTTTTTTTTAGCAAGGATGCATTGAATTGCATACAAGTGACAGTGTAAACACTGAAATTCCACAATTTGAAATTAAATTTGAATAATAATAAGAAATATTTCTCAAATCAGCATATGAGAATGATTTCTGAAGGATAACGTGACACTAAAATTAAGTTTTGCCATCATAGAAATAAGTTAGATTTTTAAATATATTAAAATAGAAAACTGTTATTTTAAATTGTAATAATATTTTGCAATACTACAGTTCTTACAGTATTTTTGGTCATATAAAACAGTGTTGGTGAGCATAAGAGACTTATCAAAAACACCCCAAAATCTTTTTTCAAAGAAAATTCTGCATCAAACATGGACGCGAATACGTTTGATGAAAATAAACTTGTACGAACAGATATACAAGTAAAGATACAAATATTTGGTCAGTTATAAAAAGTATTTGCCATTTTTTGTGGAAAAAAACCTAAGTTCCACTCACCTGATATCCTGTCCCGGACGAGCCTGAACCAGGATCCTCACCTCCAGCTCTTCTGTACCCTGTAATTCATAACTAATCAGACTGAGACATGTACACACAACATGTTTCACTTTTGGGACTTAATTCATGAAAATTGTTCCCAGAAGCTAGTTCAAACTAACAAAATTGGGAACATCCTCAAAAGTAGAAATTATTGTTTAAAACATACTTTTTTCATTTAGGGATATGGTTGATGTCAAGTTAGTATTCATTTTTTTTCCGTATAATATATTGATTCAAATAGACCAAATAGTTTGCAGTTGAGAATGTGATATACTTACGTCTTCAGACTCTCGGAGCAGTTCTGTGTCTTCTACTTGCACTACGGCGTCTGCACCACACGGGATAGGAGCACCTGTCGTCACCCTCATCACTTGGCCTGGCATAACTGTGAGGGTGGGCTACAGACAGAAAAAGAGCTTTAACCACTGTATCAGAAAACATCCATGTGTACTGTGGTAATCAAAGCAAAACTACACTAATGTTGCATCCTTCTGAAACTGGGTTAAATTGTTAGTTTTCATACAAAATGACACATGCATACATATACATTGCTATTTGTAACATAATAATTTGGCATTAGCTGAGCAAACAAACAGATTGACCCATGACTCGAATGCAAACACGCTCTCCATACAGAGCACTGTATAGACGTCAGCTAAGAGCACTGGAGTGCTGTCCTGCACTTCTGCTGTACACAGCCCACGGGGATCTCTCTCTCTTTTTCTCTCTCGGTCTGTGTGTGTGTGCAATGCACTCATTACACACGCTCACTGAGTCTGAGTTTTCTTGCCATCTGAGCACACAAGCCTCCTGCAGACACAAGGTGCCAGTGCAAAAGCAGGCATTTCCCGTGTATGTGTGAGGGAGAGCGACCATGTTCATGTCAGCTTCTCAAAGCACAGCCCTTTGAGAAGACTAGTTATACTGTCTAGTTTCTGTTCGTGTAACTCGCCTGCTCCCCAGCCTGAGACTCTCCAATGATGAAGCGGTCACCAGGGCCATCAGCAGCTGAAAAGCAGTATAAAGAGTCATTTTCTAGGGGTTCACAGGGTTGGTGAAAGAGACTGTAAAGAGTAAAGTAAAAAACAAGACTGTTACATATCTTATTACATGCATTACAAGAAATGAATATGGATAAAATAGTAATAATCATTAGTTCTGATTACTATTTACATTATATATATATATATATATATATATATATATGTTAGGAGAAAGTTGTTAACCTGAATGCGATGTAAGTGCATACATTTAATTTAATTTAATTTAATTAAAAAAAGTGGATTGGACAGAACATTCAAAAAGCGTTTATATATATATATATATATATATATATATATATATATATATATATATATATATATATACAGTCTTGTTCAAAATAATAGCAGTACAATGTGACTAACCAGAATAATCAAGGTTTTTAGTATATTTTTTATTGCTACGTGGCAAACAAGTTACCAGTAGGTTCAGTAGATTGTCAGAAAACAAACAAGACCCAGCATTCATGATATGCACGCTCTTAAGGCTGTGCAATTGGGCAATTAGTTGAAAGGGGAGTGTTCAAAAAAATAGCAGTGTCTACCTTTGACTGTACAAACTCAAAACTATTTTGTACAAACATTTTTTTTTTTCTGGGATTTAGCAATCCTGTGAATCACTAAACTAATATTTAGTTGTATGACCACAGTTTTTTAAAACTGCTTGACATCTGTGTGGCATGGAGTCAACCAACTTGTGGCACCTCTCAGCTGTTATTCCACTCCATGATTCTTTAACAACATTCCACAATTCATTCACATTTCTTGGTTTTGCTTCAGAAACAGCATTTTTGATATCACCCCACAAGTTCTCAATTGGATTAAGGTCTGGAGATTGGGCTGGCCACTCCATAACATTAATTTTGTTGGTTTGGAACCAAGACTTTGCCCGTTTACTAGTGTGTTTTGGGTCATTGTCTTGTTGAAACAACCATTTCAAGGGCATGTCCTCTTCAGCATAGGGCAACATGACCTCTTCAAGTATTTTAACATATGCAAACTGATCCATGATCCCTGGTATGCGATAAATAGGCCCAACACCATAGTAGGAGAAACATGCCCATATCATGATGCTTGCACCTCCATGCTTCACTGTCTTCACTGTGTACTGTGGCTTGAATTCAGAGTTTGGGGGTCGTCTCACAAACTGCCTGTGGCCCTTGGACTCAAAAAGAACAATTTTACTTTCATCAGTCCACAAAATGTTCCCCCATTTCTCTTTAGGCCAGTTGATGTGTTCTTTGGCAAATTGTAACCTCTTCTGCACATGCCTTTTTTTTTAACAGAGGGACTTTGCGGGGGATTCTTGAAAATAGATTAGCTTCACACAGACGTCTTCTAACTGTCACAGTACTTACAGGTAACTCCAGACTGTCTTTGATCATCCTGGAGGTGATCATTGGCTGAGCCGTTGCCATTCTGGTTATTCTTCTATCCATTTTGATGGTTGTCTTCCGTTTTCTTCCACGTCTCTCTGGTTTTGCTCTCCATTTTAAGGCATTGGAGATCATTTTAGCTTAACAGCCTATCATTTTTTGCACCTCTTTATAGGTTTTCCCCTCTCTAATCAACTTTTTAATCAAAGTACGCTGTTCTTCTGAACAATGTCTTGAACGACCCATTTTCCTCAGCTTTCAAATGCATGTTCAACAAGTGTTGGCTTCATCCTTAAATAGGGGCCACCTGATTCATACCTGTTTCTTCACAAAATTGATGACCTCAGTGATTGAATGCCACACTGCTATTTTTTTGAACACATCCCTTTCAACTAATTCAACTAATTGCCCAATTGCACAGCCTTAAGAGCGTGCATATCATGAATGCTGGGTCTCATTTGTTTTCTGAGAATCTACTGAACCTACTGGTAACTTGTTTGCCACGTAGCAATAAAAAAATATACGAAAAACCTTGATTATTCTGGTCAGTCACATTGTACTGCTATTATTTTGAACAATACTGTATATATATATATATATATATATATATATATATATATATATATATATATAGCATATTACAATGATTTTTTTAAGAATCATGTGACACTGAAGACTGGGGCTGAAAATTCTGATTTGCTATTACATGACTAAAACGATTATAATTAAATTCTACTTTGACTTGATGTTAAAACTTGAGAAAAATATTGGGGCAGTGTTAACTAGCATTAAAAAACTTTGATGTGCAAATGCATGTTTATGGGCAGTTTATGTTGTTATATTATTAGATATGTGATTGTTCTGCTCTTAAACTCCAATATTTTGGTGTTTGGTGGTAAACGAGACCGTGCGGAGTGAGTAAACTTGCAGTAATGGGTATTCACCTCGAACAGCATAGCCATCTTTAACTGATGCAGGGAAAGGTGGCAGGTTGTCTTTGGCATAGACGTCCTGAGCCAGAACTCGACCCATTCCATCTACAAACACAGATAAAGGACAGAAAAAAAGCTCTGATAAACCCAATTACGAATACAATAAAAAATGTAAACAAGTTGACATCTGTGTATAAGTCAACAGGGGGATATGCGCCGAGATCAGAGGCCAGAAAAAGCTACATGAGAAAGCAAATGAACACATGCAGCCATACAATATTAAAAGAGGGATGTAAGAACGAGAGAAGTGAGGGATGCAGATGAATATGTGCATTGTCTTAACTAATAAAATATTAACATATGAGATAATGTATATAAAATACATTATACCATTAAACGCACAACAGTGAATTTCTAATGCGCTTAAACAGTAAAATAACAATCCCCTTTCCTTAAAAATGTGTGTCTGTGTGTGTGTGTGTGGGGGGGGGGGGGGGGGGTAAAAATACACTTTTCATAATCTACTTTAATCAGTTTGGACTGGTCTAACATGGGATCTTTGTATACTTATGTATGGTTAAAGCTACTATCTTTGCATACACGCAAGGTATTACACATTGTGGCAAGTTACTGCAAAATTATTATTTTATATTATTTATAATGTGAGAAAATGCTGTAGGTACCAAAAAAAAAAAATGTTCCCCAAAATTAAATTATACTTGTTTAACACAGATAAATTGTTGACATCCAGGTCAAAATGTCAGATGCAGTATGTCCAGGAATGTATATATACTACGTATGAAAAACATACATCAGTGGTTGAATTTCACATTTCAGACTTCCATATGAAAGCACAGGAATTTGTGCATAGCCTAAATAAAGGAAAGGTGGAAAGGTGGATGAGTGTGCCCTGAAACACAGATGTGCCATTTCCTCTAAGCACCAAACACACAGTGTAACATGTACACACACTTCCACTCACACACAAAGCCTGAGATCTCTTGAGGGAGCAACAAGCGCCCTCCCACACATGAAAAGAAGAAGAGAAAAGACAGAAGACAGACAGAGAGAGAGGGAAAGAGAGGAAGGAATAAAGAATAAGGGAAAGCCAGAAGGAAAGCGAGAGAGAGAGAGAGAATAAAGAGAGATGGAAAAAGAAAAGAACGAGAGAGTGCAAAGGCGCTCTTGTAGAGATAAAGCGCACAAATGAAAGAGGGAGAACGAGCTGATGCTAATGAGGCCTCTCCTCGGCTGGAGGCTGATTAGAAAAGACTTATTTCTCTAAAACAGCACATCTGACGAGGCTCTAAATATAGCGCGTGTCTGGATTGGGAGATCAAACAGATGGGTACGGTGTTATCTACACACAGAGATGAGTACACAAGCGTGCATCACAGACCGCTGACAACCCAATCACCGTGAAACTGCAACGATTCCCTGCAGCTACAATACAACAAGCCCAGATCCACTCAACACAGCCGAGCACACGTCTGCAAAGAGACCGCATATTTAAGCCTAAAGTCCAAACTAAACGCTGTCGTCTGAAATGAATGCAAAAACAATGCTCCTAAAAGTGATTTTAAAGTCACTGTTGTCCTGGTTGAGATGTGCAACTGTAACAAAACAAACACACACACACAAAAGAAGGTTTCTCTAAAGTGCCTGGTGTAATGGACAGTGGTATTTAGGATGGAAATTCATTGCTATAAAAAATATAAATTGTACATGTAAATATTGAGAACTCAGAAAAAAAAGGAAATTAAAATAGTCTAAGGAAGGAGGCAAACCCCAAAAATAGTAAAATGTAGCACTCTGAAAGAGTACAAATTATTTCCCTAAGAATAAGAAATGTTTCATTAGCACATTATCAGCATATTAGAATGATTCCTGAAGGATCATGTGACACTGAAGTTTGATTCAATTGTTTGTAGAAATTTCAGCTTCACCAGCATAGGAATAAATTATCAAAATATATTTAAAATAAAAACAATTAATGGTTTTCACTGCATTTTTTACCAAATAAATGTATCCTTGATAAGCATAAGTGACTCCTATCAATAACTTTTAAACAGTAGTATATAAATTTACAGCAATATCTGCAAACCTAATGGTTTTCGGTAATTTATAAGTGGTGCATCGTAAACTCTTACTTGTACATTCACATCCAGCAGAAAAGACAGTTCTACCTCAGCATACTCTAATGGCCAATCTTCTCCAAGGCCGAGTCCATTTATTCATTTTAAATTCATTTTATTAACCGAGTTGACAGAGAGAGGTTTTAAAACAGACAGCCGCTCATAACTTACACCCATCTTGTTGAATGAACAACGCATTTCAAAAATTTATGAGCGACATTTCATGGCTGGGTGAGGATATTTCCTCTATTTACACTGATCTGGACCTGCCCTCCTTGTGCTGGAGCTGAGCTGAAAATCCATCACTTTTATCTGTCATGAAACAGTGAAGCGCTACACACGGTCACTGATAGATTAAGGGCACAATGTTTGATGTGCTGGTGGGTTTTGTGAAAAGAAGTGATGTCAGAAAAGCTTTTGTATTGAATGTTTGCTCTAAGTTGGGTTTTTTTTTTGTTGGTTTTTGTAGGCAAGCACACTGCCATTTCTAATGGCTGCGTCACGCATCATTGATGAGGTCACTGGCTTCCATTGCATCAGTCGTGGGCAAATGATCAACAAAAAAACTCTTCCAAACTAGGCCATTCTCCATGGATAAACCAAACAGATACAGCCAAACATGGAACATGATTCTGTTCTCTGACTATTAATAACAACCATGACATGTTCAAATCAGTGGAACAAGCTAAAGGAAAACAAAAGACTCCAGTGAATCACTTGTCTCTAAAAAGCTGAAACCCAATTCGACATACTATCTGTAATAGTGTGTCACATGAATATATATATACATATATATGAATATACATATAGATATATATATATGGATGGATGGATGGATGGTAGGGCTGGGACGATAAATCGATGCAGAATCGATTCGTGGATCGATTCCTAGATTTTCAGAATGCATCGTGATTCGTCTGGAATCGATTCGGAGCTTAGATTTTAACAGCAGATGGCGCTCTAATCTAGTTTTTATCTGCACATTCAAATGCTCATGAAGAAGAGTGCTAAAGAGTGCTTGTGCTTGTGAGTCATGTAATTTCACTTCATCTTAGAATGCTTTTATGATGCAAGATTAATGTAAACACAGCCCACTGTGAACACCTTTGTAATTCGCTTCACCTTTTTGAATTTTATGAATGATTATGTTAGGTTCAAGTGTCTGTAATGGTTTGGAAACGAGCAGAGTACGGGTGTTTCTAAAGCATGCAGTGCCATCTGCTGTTCAAAACTAAACTCAGAATCGATTCAAGAAAGAATCGCGATGCATTCGGAAAATCTCAGAATCGATTCACAATGCATCGATTTATTTTCACAGGCCTAATGGATGGATGGATGGATAGATAGATAGTCAAATGGCATATAATATTTAATTGGATGGATCATTGAGTGCAATCCAAGTAGATTTGTTTGCGATGGTTCACTGATGCAATATTAAGATGCAATTTTGAACCGGCCTATTTCATTCTTAAAACTATACAATGAACGTTAAATTTTTTCCACTTTAATATTAGACTTTGCATACAAGTATGCAAATTGTGATCCAGACATATTTTGATCAGTCCTTGACATAAGTTTTTGGTTTTTTTCACCTTCTCATTAATGGTTGCAGACAACTCTCAATTGACCCTGCTGGTCTGGAGGTGAAATGGCGCTGTAGCATGGATGACTATTCCACACATTACTGAGGCCAGAGGAGCATCGGGCATGCTCGAAGATGTGCGCCGGACATGAAGGTGCGGGTTAAGGTGCACACTGACCTGTGTAAAACTTTGGGGTGTGGGCGGCACTGACCAAGTCTCTCCTCTCTGCCTTTGCTTCGGCGCCAGTGCAGAGAGGAATTTTCCGCCAACTTGAGCCACTCTGGTGCCAGACGCCTTTTCGTGCTGGAGGGGCCAAGTCACCTGCATTGGTCCCTGCCAGACGCATTGGGCACATTTAACTACCACATGAGTAATCCTGCTATACCCCACCACATGGACCAAGATTAATGGCTAGTTCACAGCCCGCGCTGTGGTGGCACAATTCACAA
This sequence comes from Carassius auratus, assembly GCF_003368295.1. Taxonomy (NCBI): domain Eukaryota; kingdom Metazoa; phylum Chordata; class Actinopteri; order Cypriniformes; family Cyprinidae; genus Carassius; species Carassius auratus. Next base: position 37,071 of record NW_020528734.1, read on the forward strand.
TTCCACATGCAAGGGTGGCCTCCCTGTGTTAGTGATGGCCATGAAAAACCAAAGAAGAGCCATAAAAAAGAATAGTATGGGCTGTGTCAGAGTGCCAACTATAAAGTAAATAAAAAAATATGGGATGCAATTTAGGGACTGGACCATTCCCGATTTTCATGTGGACTGAGCAACTATGAATAACTGAAAATCTTCTAGAGGTTTGCTGAAATTCAGAAAGAAGGCTTTCAAGGTTGGATTTGTGTAGAAACTGACCACAGGATCTGTCTTTGGACAGCAGGATGGAACGAGCAAGAAGATTAAAGCTAGAATGATGGGAAGACGATGGGTTGAAAGAAACAACGAACAGATGTGCGACAGATGTGATGCTACTGGCATGGAAGATGAAAAAAGCAAAAGCTAAAAGCCAAAGCGAAGAGCTTGGTGACTATATGCCGACAGCACTTACTGGCCTATATATACCACAGACCAACAACCACTGAGAACCCATTTTTGTGAACCATCGGAAGGACAGTGCTTCATTTTAAAAAGATAGTTCACAAAAAAAGAAAGTTCTGCCATTATTCACTTATCCTTGTGTCTTTCAAAACCCATATGATGTTCCTTCCATGTAGAAAGAGGAGCTACTCTTGACAGCATGTGTCTTATATGTTTTATAACAGGATGTTCTTCAACATACAGTAATAGTCATATGGCTTATTTTTGTGATGTTTTATGGATTTTCTTGTTCTTTTTTGGGTCTTATTTTTATTTTTTTATGGAAATGGCAGTGAGAATACACGTTAAAACGTATTGTTCCATGGAGAAAGTCATATGGATTTGTAAGAATATAAGGGTGAATAAATAATAGAAGAAATGCTGATTTCTGGGTGTACAATCCTTTTAGAAATATTTTCTATATTTTCTGAATGAGTCTGCATTTTTAATACGAAAAAACATTAAGAGTCTAAAAATACCATACTGCAATTAGTGGTCAACCGATATGTTTAATAACAGCTGATGCCGATATCTTGGAAAACAATGGGGCCGATATAAAGCAGATATATTTTTTTTAGGGATGCACCGGTTGACCGGCCATAAATCGGAACCGGACGGTTTTTGCTTAAAATACGCGATCGGCAATCGGCCGGTTTTTGGTCTTCTTTAGGCCGATTTTTCCGGAAGTGCGGCCGCCTGCACAGACAACATTGTAATCGTTTGCTATGTCATTTGTGTGGAAGTATTTCGAAATCTGTGCGCAGGACACGGGCAGCCATTCAGCACTGGAAATGCAGAGCTACATGTCTGAGGCACAGATAGCAGGAAGCGATCAGCCGTTGGTGTACTGGCGCACAAATAAGAGTCCCTTTTCTGTGCGCACTAAAGCTGCGCAAGCTTACTGTTACCGGTCCGAGCCCTGAACACGAGTAGACCGTGAAGAGATGTTCAGATCAACTTCTCACGTGTTGGATGAGAAACGAAACTGACTAAACTGTGACAAACTTTTTTTTTTTTTTTTTTTTTGTAAAGTGGAACTTGATCATTTTTATTTTACATTAAAATTACATTGACTTAATTTGATTTAAAAATCACCTGCTGTAGCACACTGAGAAAAAGTGTTTCATTCATCCGATTAAATTTTTTTATATTTTTTTACTTGAGAGAATAGTTATTTATTTTTCTTTGGCTCAAGTGAAAAAAAATCTAGATGTGAATCATTACCCCATTTTTTTTTTTTTTTTGGATGAATGAAAACACTTTGCATCTTTGTTTTATTCGCACCAACATTAATTGATTTTAACATTTTGGAATAATCTATTTATATAGCATACTTTTATTTAGTCTGTAAATAAAGACAATGGTAAAGACCTTTTTTTATTTAAAACCAAATTTAAAAACTAAAATACTGAATGCTGATCAAGAAACCTCTTATTGAATGTGTGTTGATTGTGTTGTTTGGATTGTAGAACTATGCAGTTATTGCCTTTAATTTCACATGGTTACAGTTAATCTTTTATTTAAAGGTCCCATGGCATGGATTCTTTCATTTTCTTTAAATGTTTTTTAATGTTTCCTTAGGTGTATTTATATTGTTAGTATAATTTTTACATTTAAAATTTTGAAATAAAAAGCATTTTTATATCCTAACATTAGCCCTCTGGCTTGAATGCTCTGTTTGAAGGGGCGTGTCTGCTGTGAGACTCCAAGTAAACCACAACTGTTGTGATTGGCTGACATCTTTGCATTCGAAATGTATATTACATGTGAAATCCCTCTCAAATATATATATATATATATATATATATATATATATATATATATATATATATTTACTATTAAAGCTGTCGAGATTAACGAATCGTGGAAGTGTTGATTATATAATTATTTTTTTGATCTTTTCCCCATCACGTGAAAGGCTGCAGTGATGAGCATTGAGTAGACAGAGTCTGTTTATCGCGTGGATGCAGTGATCTCGTCATTATTGCAACACGTTTTCTCTCACATAATGCTTTCACCTCAGCTTACAGCAAACACATGAATACAGTAAGAGCTCCGTTGTGCAGCATAACAGCGTCATTCATTGTAACGGCAGTTTGGGCAAGTGTGCAGATATACTCGCGATGTGTAACAGTTTCGGAAAAAAGCGAGCGTTCTTTGATCGCTCTCTGTAGTTAAATCACAATTTAAGTAACAGATTTGTTTCATGCTACTAAGAGAAACAACTTGAAGTTTATCGTTTAGTCACTGGCTTGATTCACTGACGCATAAACAGTATTAAACGATTTAGAAAGAAAGTCTGTGTGAACCTGAATGATTAGCTACCCATCAGAAATCACTGATCACAGATCAGGCATTAATGAACACTGTTACTCACTGTTTGTGCCGGTGCTGTTGAATCCATATCATAAAAGTCTGTTTGAAAGGCCTGTGCTGACATTGCGACTGAATTATATGTAAATATTTGGGCGGGCAAAGCAGAGAAAGGGGAGGTAACAATTCTTGTTACAACGTCACAACAAGGAGATTCAAGATCAGCCCGTTTGAGCTTCCATTTTCTCTAAGGCAGAGAAAGATATAAAAATCTCAATTTACACCGATTCAAATTTCTAGAAACTTGGGGAGCATATACAGGCTAGGGGAACTCATATTAATGTTAAAAAAACCTCAGAAAGTGAAATTTTCATGTCATAGGACCTTTAAGGCCAGTTCTCTGTTGTTCAACCCAATTCAAAAACAAAAGCTAAATGCTGATGTCTGTAATGTAGCTGTTAATTTCAGATGGTTGCAGTTATTGTTTTCAATAGCCAAAAGCCAGTTTGGCCTATTAAATACCAAATAAACATCTTGTTTATGCACACTTTCCTTCTTTCTTGTTTGTTGTTTGTTGCTTAAAGATAAAAAAATTATTTAAAAAATTGGAAATCGGTATCGGAATTGGCCATGAAAATCATGATCGGTGCATCCCTAATTTTTTTCATTATTATTATTAATATTTAAGAAATTTGAAATAATTTTACAATGGATTAAAAATAAATGTGTAAAAGAAACATGCTTATACTTTAGATTACAGTATTTTGTAACCAAAAGGGCACTTTTTCAAATAAAGGCAGGGTAACCCTCATTTTACATACAGCACACAGTGAAAATGTCATGAATATGATAGTGGGCAAGTGCATAAAGCCGCAGCATAATTTGAAATCAGGAGTTTAAAGCATTCAATTAACATGGACTGACCATCATGTAGAGCAATTAACATGGACTGACCAGACAGATTAGACAGATTATATCCATATTAGACAGAACTGTTAACAATGACGCCGAACAAGAGAGAGAGAGAGTGTGAGCACTGTGTGCTCAGGCTGTGCCGCTCTTACCGCCGTCAAAATAAAAGTCCCGCCTCGAACACATCAGCCAAGCAGAAAAACGTATGGGCCGTTGCCAATATTTGAAAAATAGCAAATATAGGCCAATATATCTGCCATGGCGACATATTGGTTAACCACTAACTGCAATGATTATAATCATCTAATTTGGTTATCTGATTATCTGATTGGTTGTTTCTTAATGGGAGTGATGTATTTCTGCAAATGGCAACAGGATCACTGGGAGGAGCCAGAGGAGCTTGATTTTTCACAGATTATCTGTCTCATATTCTACTGTCAGGACATAATGACAGGTTTAACAAATATTTGAAAAATATATTTTTTTACAAAAGTTACCTACTGCTGCTTTAACTGTAACTAATTAATTTTTACTGTTTGCTGTCTTTTTTCGAATGTTTGATTGTAAAGGACTCATTACAGCTACTAAATTTATTCAGCCATGGACAGCCATAAACAGACTCTTGTTAATATTGTTGTTTGATCAATACTAATGACAGCTGCAGGTATATTAGGCTGAATTGACAATACAGGTCCTAATGTACAGATCCCATATTTTGACATTTTAATTTCCTTCCAGCTGTTCACGTTCACCAATAACTTGCCAAGATTAAGAATTTTTTAATACTTTATAAAAACTGCTATCATTAAATACAAGTACCTACAGGCAGTTGTGGACATATGGTTAAAGAGTCAGACTTGTAAACCAAAGGCTTCAGGTTCGAGTCTCAGGTTGGTCAGTGGGGGTGAGTGAATAACCAGCGCTCTCTTCCACCCTCAATACCGCGACTGAGGTGAAACCCTTGAGCAAGGCACCGAATCTCTAACTGCTCCTCAGGTGCAGCAGCAATATGGCTGCACACTGCTCTGGGTGTGTGCACGGTATGTGTGTGTGTGTGTGTGTGTATTTGGATGGTTTCAATGCAGAGCACAAATTCCGAGTATGGGTCACCATACTTGGCCACGTGTCACTTCACACACTTAGTTTATGAATATATTCGTTCATGTGGTTTATCTTGGTGTAAAAAGTCCATTGATCTAGTTTAGGCTTGGTAGAACAAGCAATGGTCTCACCTCTATAGTTGATGATTTCAGTACCCAGGACAGGAGTCATCTCCAGGACAGTGATGAAGGCCTTGTCCATAGAAGTGAGGGGAAACGGGACATGCGGTGTCTCCGAGCTACCTTGGTGATATCCACTGCACTGTGACCTGAGACAAAGAGTGCGAATTAAACATGCTCTAAAACACACAAGCACAAACATCCCGATAATACACAATCGGTTCACCCACTTGCTCTCAGGATGTTCTCCTTGCTGCTGCATCGTGACTGCACCTACAGATATAGAGAGAGACAGACAGAATGAGAGGAATGAGGAAGAGAGAGAGAGAAAGGAATTGGGAAAGAAAGACAGAAAGACGTGACTTAGAGCACAAAAGGAGCCCCCATTCCTCGTCCAGGAGAGTTAGCATCCACTGACAGGATTCATAAAGATCAGGATGATCATCTACACATCCAGACAAAATAACCAAAAGAAACTAGCTTTGAAAACAAACGAACTGAAAACAACATTTTCAATCCTACTGCCATTATTATCATTATTATCATTATCATCATGGTCTTGACATAATGCTGTAGCGAGTCTTGGAAAGTTATGTTTTATGTTATGGTAGCATTGTAAGCCCAAAACAACCTGATTCCAGAAAAGCATCTGATATAATGAACATTAAAGTCAACATGAAATATTGTAATGCTATAATATGATGTATTTCAAAGTGAATATTAAGTTGGAAAAATTAAATAAAAAATTAGGCATATAATATTTTGATCGTTTCTTCAAAATATTAGATTGTATAGCTTGATAAAAATTGTGTTGTGTGTGTGTGTGTGTTTTTTTTTTTTTTTTTGTCATTTTACAATTTAATGAATGTAACAATGTAGAGGAAGACTTGCTTTTATCCATCAAGAATTAATTGGGTCATGAAAAGTGGGCATTCTCTAACAAAACGGGGTTTCTTTTTGCTTTAAGACTGGAACTTGGAGTGCAAAGGTCAGGTTCAGCCTCAAAAAGCATCTTGACTTAACCCAAAGGTCATTCTTCTCTTTTTTCTTTGATATTGTTAATCATTGTGAAACTACATCTACAACAGTAGCCTAAAATAATGTCAAAATAGATGTCAGACAAGATTGGTCAGAGGCAATAAAATAAAAATATTGTATCACATAAAAAAT
>NW_020528735.1:0-19204 GCF_003368295.1 Carassius auratus
ATTTGTAAGAATATAAGGGTGAATAAATAATAGAAGAAATGCTGATTTCTGGGTGTACAATCCTTTTTAGAATATTTTTCTATATTTTCTGAATGAGTCTGCATTTTTAATACGAAAAAAACATAAGAGTCTAAAAATACCATACTGCAATTAGTGGTCAACCGATATGTTTAATAACAGCTGATGCCGATATCTTGGAAAACAATGGGGCCGATATAAAGCAGATATATTTTTTTTTAGGGATGCACCGGTTGACCGGCCATAAATCGGAACCGGACGGTTTTTGCTTAAAATACGCGATCGGCAATCGGCCGGTTTTGGTCTTCTTTAGGCCGATTTTTCCGGAAGTGCGGCCGCCTGCACAGACAACATTGTAATCGTTTGCTATGTCATTTGTGTGGAAGTATTTCGAAATCTGTGCGCAGGACACGGGCAGCCATTCAGCACTGGAAATGCAGAGCTACATGTCTGAGGCACAGATAGCAGGAAGCGATCAGCCGTTGGTGTACTGGCGCACAAATAAGAGTCCCTTTTCTGTGCGCACTAAAGCTGCGCAAGCTTACTGTTACCGGTCCGAGCCCTGAACACGAGTAGACCGTGAAGAGATGTTCAGATCAACTTCTCACGTGTTGGATGAGAAACGAAACTGACTAAACTGTGACAAAACTTTTTTTTTTTTTTTTTTTTTGTAAAGTGGAACTTGATCATTTTTATTTTACATTAAAATTACATTGACTTAATTTGATTTAAAAATCACCTGCTGTAGCACACTGAGAAAAAGTGTTTCATTCATCCGATTAAATTTTTTTTATATTTTTTTACTTGAGAGAATAGTTATTTATTTTTCTTTGGCTCAAGTGAAAAAAAAATCTAGATGTGAATCATTACCCCATTTTTTTTTTTTTTTGGATGAATGAAAACACTTTGCATCTTTGTTTTAATTCGCACAACATTAATTGATTTAACATTTTGGAATAATCTATTTATATAGCATACTTTTATTTAGTCTGTAAATAAAGACAATGGTAAAGACCTTTTTTTATTTAAAACCAAATTTAAAAAACTAAAATACTGAATGCTGATCAAGAAAACCTCTTATTGAATGTGTGTTGATTGTGTTGTTTTGGATTGTAGAAACTATGCAGTTTATTGCCTTTAATTTCACATGGTTACAGTTAATCTTTTATTTAAAGGTCCCATGGCATGGATTCTGTTCATTTTCTTTAAATGTTTTTTTAATGTTTCCTTAGGTGTATTTATATTGTTAGTATAATTTTTACATTTAAAATTTTGAAATAAAAAGCATTTTTATATCCTAACATTAGCCCTGCTGGCTTGAATGCTCTGTTTGAAGGGGCGTGTCTGCTGTGAGACTCCAAGTAAACCACAACTGTTGTGATTGGCTGACATCTTTGCATTCGAAATGTATATTACATGTGAAGATCCCTCTCAAATATATATATATATATATATAATATATATATATATATATATATATATATATTTACTATTAAAGCTGTCGAAGATTAACGAATCGTGGAAGTGTTGATTATATAATTATTTTTTTGATCTTTTCCCCATCACGTGAAAGGCTGCAGTGATGAGCATTGAGTAGACAGAGTCCTGTTTATCGCGTGGATGCAGTTGATCTCGTCATTATTGCAACACGTTTTTCTCTCACATAATGCTTTCACCTCAGCTTACAGCAAACACATGAATACAGTAAGAGCTCCGTTGTGCAGCATAAACAGCGTCATTCATTGTAACGGGCAGTTTGGGCAAGTGTGCAGATATACTCGCGATGTGTAACAGTTTTCGGAAAAAAGCGAGCGTTCTTTGGATCGCTCTCCTGTAGTTAAATCACAATTTAAGTAACAGATTTGTTTCATGCTACTAAGAGAAACAACTTGAAGTTTTATCGGTTTAGGTCACTGGCTTGATTCACTGACGCATAAACAGTAATTAAAACGATTTAGAAAGAAAGTCTGTGTGAACCTGAATGATTAGCTACCCATCAGAAATCACTGATCACAGATCAGGCATTAATGAACATGTTACTCACTGTTTGTGCCGGTTGCTGTTGAATCCATATCCATAAAAGTCTGTTTGAAAGGCCTGTGCTGACATTGGCGACTGAATTATATGTAAATATTTGGGCGGGCAAAGCAGAGAAAGGGGAGGTCGTAACATTCTTGTTACAACGTCACAAACAAGGAGATTCAAGATCAGCCCCGTTTGAGCTTCCATTTTCTCTAAGGCAGAGAAAGATATAAAAATCTCAATTTACACCGATTCAAATTTCTAAAACTTGGGGAGCATATACAGGCTAGGGGACCACTCATATTAATGTTAAAAAAACCTCAGAAAGTGAAATTTTCATGTCATAGGACCTTTAAGGCCAGTTCTCTGTTGTTCAACCCAATTCAAAAACAAAAGCTAAATGCTGATGTCTGTTAATGTAGCTGTTAATTTCAGATGGTTGCAGTTATTGTTTTCAATAGCCAAAGCCAGTTTGGCCTATTAAATACCAAATAAACATCTTGTTTATGCACAATCTTCCTTCTTTCTTGTTTGTTGTTTGTTGCTTAAGATAAAAAATTATTTTAAAAAATTGGAAATCGGTATCGGAATTGCCATGAAAAAATCATGATCGGTGCATCCCTAATTTTTTCATTATTATTATTAATATTTAAGAAATTTGAAATAATTTTACAATGGATTAAAAATAAATGTGTAAAAGAAACATGCTTATACTTTAGATTACAGTATTTTGTAACCAAAAGGGCACTTTTTTCAAATAAAGCAGGGTAACCCTCATTTTACATACAGCACACAGTGAAAATGTCATGAATATGATAGTGGGCAAGTGCATAAAGCGCAGCATAATTTGAAATCAGGAGTTTAAAGCATTCAATTAACATGGACTGACCATCATGTAGAGCAATTAACATGGGACTTGACCAGACAGATTAGACAGATTATATCCATATTAGACAGAACTGTTAACAATGACGCCGAACAAGAGAGAGAGAGAGTGTGAGCACTGTGTGCTCAGGCTGTGGCCGCTCTTACCGCCGTCAAAATAAAAGTCCCCGCCTCGAACACATCAGCCAAGCAGAAAAACGTATGGGCCGTTGGCCAATATTTGAAAAATAGCAAATATAGGCCAATATATCTGCCATGGCGACATATTGGTTAACCACTAACTGCAATGATTATAATCATCTAATTTGGTTATCTGATTATGCATGATTGGTTGTTTCTTAATGGGAGTGAATGTATTTTCTGCAAAATGGCAACAGGATCACTGGGAGGAGCCAGAGGAAGCTTGATTTTTTCACAGATTATCTGTCTCATATTCTACTGTCAGGACATAATGACAGGTTTAACAAATATTTGAAAAATATATTTTTTTTACCAAAAGTTACCTACTGCCTGCTTTAACTGTAACTAATTAATTTTTACTGTTTGCTGTCTTTTTTCGAATGTTTGATTGTAAAGGACTCATTTACAGCTACTAAATTTATTCAGCCATGGACAGCCATAAACAGACTCTTGTTAATATTGGTTGTTTGATCAATACTAATGACAGCTGCAGGTATACTTAGGCTGAATTGACAATACAGGTCTAATGTACAGATCCCCATATTTTGACATTTTAATTTCCTTCCAGCTGTTCACGTTCACCAATAACTTGCCAAGATTAAGAATTTTTTAATACTTATAAAAACTGCTATCATTAAATACAAGTACCTACAGGCAGTTGTGGACATATGGTTAAAGAGTCAGACTTGTAAACCAAAGGCTTCAGGTTCGAGTCCTCAGGTTGTCAGTGGGGGTGAGTGAATAACCAGCGCTCTCTTCCACCCTCAATACCGCGACTGAGGTGAAACCCTTGAGCAAGGCACCGAATCTCTAACTGCTCTCAGGTGCAGCAGCAATATGGCTGCACACTGCTCTGGGTGTGTGCACGGTATGTGTGTGTGTGTGTGTGTGTATTTGGATGGTTTCAATGCAGAGCACAAATTCCGAGTATGGGTCACCATACTTGGCCACGTGTCACTTCACACACTTAGTTTATGAATATATTCGTTCCATGTGGTTTATCTTGGTGTAAAAAGTCCATTGATCTAGTTTAGGCTTGGTATGAACAAGCAATGGTCTCACCTCTATAGTTGATGATTTCAGTACCCAGGACAGGAGTCATCTCCAGGACAGTGATGAAGGCCTTGTCCATAGAAGTGAGGGGAAACGGGGACATGCGGTGTCTCCGAGCTACCTTGGTGATATCCACTGCACTGTGACCTGAGACAAAGAGTGCGAATTTAAACATGCTCTAAACACACAAGCACAAACATCCCGATAATACACAATCGGTCACCCACTTGCTCTCAGGATGTTCTCCTTGCTGCTGCATCGTGACTGCACCTACAGATATAGAGAGAGACAGACAGAATGAGAGGGAATGAGGAGAGAGAGAGAGAAGGAATTGGGGAAAAGAAAGACAGAAAGACCGTGACTTAGAGCACAAAAGGAGCCCCATCTCCGTCCAGGAGAGTTAGCATTCCACTGACAGGATTCATAAAGATCAGGATGATCATCTACACATCCAGACAAAAATAACCAAAAAGAAACTAGCTTGAAAACAAACGAACTGAAAACAACATTTTCAATCCTACTGGCCATTATTATCATTATTATCATTATCATCATGGTCTTGACATAATGCTGTAGCGAGACTTGGAAAGTTATGTTTTATGTTATGGTAGCATTGTAAGCCCAAAACAACCTGATTCCAGAAAAGCATCTGATATAATGAACATTAAAGTCAACATGAAATATTGTAATGCTATAATATGATGTATTTCAAAGTGAATATTAAGTTGGAAAAATTAAATAAAAAATTAGGCATATAATATTTTGATCGTTTCTTCAAAATATTAGATTGTATAGCTTGATAAAAATTGTGTGTGTGTGTGTGTGTGTGTTTTTTTTTTTTTTTGTCATTTTACAATTTAATGAATGTAACAATGTAGAGGAAGACTTGCTTTTATCCATCAAGAATTAATTGGGTCATGAAAAGTGGGCATTCTCTAACAAAACGGGGTTTCTTTTTGCTTTAAGACTGGAACTTGGAGTGCAAAGGTCAGGTTCAGCCTCAAAAGCATCTTGACTTAACCCAAAGGTCATTCTTCTCTTTTTTCTTTGATATTGTTAATCATTGTGAAACTACATCTACAACAGTAGCCTAAAATAATGTCAAAATAGATGTCAGACAAGATTGGTCAGAGGCAATAAAATAAAAATATTGTATCACATAAAAAATTATATATATATATATATATATATATATATATATATATATATATATATATATATATATATATATATATATATATATGTATATGTATATGTATATATATATTATTTTTTTATGTGATACAATATTTTTAATATGTATAATATATATATATATATATATATGTATATGTATATATATATTATTTTTTATGTGATACAATATTTTTATTTTATTGCCTCTGACCAATCTTGTCCCTATAAAAATCTTGTCCCTATATTTAAAAAAAATGATTTTTTGATTTCATGTTGACTTTAACAGCTAGAAGGCTCCATACGATGGCCAAAAATCAAGCACCCAGTCCCTTGCAGTTCAGTTCTGACCCCTTTTAAGATAAATTTCTCTCAAAATGAGCCATGATTGTTTTAAGATAAATAATAATAATAGGAAATTTGATTATACACTCAGCTGTAAGTGTGGAATCTACCAATACAAAGTATCAAAGTATGGAGTTCCCTTAGGCCAAGAGTAATGGTATGAGAGGGCAATCAAATTCCATGCAAAAATACACACTGACTTGAAGCTATCGTAACAGAGGTTTATAGATATTAAGTCTTTGATTTACTGCATGAAAAGCATTAAAAACAGCCCTTTATGTGTCTTCGTGCTGAGACGCAATGCCCCTGGCCTATAGGGGGAGACAAACAAGCAAGTCCCAAATCCTTTCTACTCACGATCCAGTTACAACAGACTAGCACCAACACGACAAATCAATGATCGACACAGAGCAAAGAAAGAGAGAGAATTCAAAAACGATGAGGTGCAGCTCACATAACAGCAGACAGCAATAAAACACTGCATCTAAATGGAGATCAAACTTAAAAGGAACAGAAAAACAGGAGGAAAAAGATCTAAGAAACAGAACTCAATGGCCACAAGAGACTCCAACACACCAGACGGCTAATAAAACAGAGAGCATTAGAAAGAGCAACGTCTACAGACAAGATCATGAGAGAGAAGGAAAGAAACAGAGACGAGGAGAGAGAAGAAGAGTGTAAAGCAAGGAGTTTGGACTCCTGACGCAAAGCAGAGTTTGCGGATGGAAGCAGCTCCTTTTTTTTTTTGTTTTTTTTTTTTGTTTTTTTGCGTGGGTTGGGAATAGTTACTCGCGAGTCGAAGGTCCTATGGTTCCTGCGATCATCTTTGAGCCCCTCCAGCCTAGAGTGGAGCTTTGGCAATGAACAGAAACAAAAGGGTTTACAACAGACAGAGCAAAGAAGAAGCTTTTGGGAGACCAAAAAAAGAAAACCAAATGAGTTTTAAAGGCTCTCTGAGACAACACTCGCTCTGTTTACACACAACAAGCTGAGATGACAACAAATGAGCACTGAGAGGTGAAGAGAGATCTGGCTGGGCTTCATTCGGTTCTGTAGCTAATGTTTAGTGGGCTTTATGCCGGCCATCCAGGAAGGTAGCACAGGTTAGCGAGGAAGAGGAGCACAATGTCACTCAGCACAGTAAGCAAAATCACACGCCACATACTTGTTCCAGTGAGAGTTTAGAAGACAGTGTTGGTGATGCTGAGTGTCAGTGTGCTAATGGCCACCAGAGCAGGGCAGAGTTTGTATGTTACATCATTGCATTTAAAGTCTGAGGGGACTAAATGGGCGTTCACTTGGAATGGACATAGATAGGTAAATGGATGAATGAATGACAAAGAAAACATATGGATAGTTACACATTAAAATATCAGGGTTAGCATAGCCAATATGTTAACCGTTGAGATTAGTTAAATATTCTAAATTTAATTTCCGCAAAACATTATCTAATGGCATTAATGTAGGTTTCAGTTAAACTGTACTGAAAGCATAAAACAACATTTTGAAATAAAATTAAATTAAATGTATAACTCAAGTTTTATTGAAATCCCTGTAAATACTTTATGCATAATAATACATTATGCTTATTAATATTTGTTAGATTAAAAGTTATCATCTAAAGTCGTCCAGATTATTAAACCATAGACTTCGTTTATCAAAGCAAATGAAGGAATGAGAATGAAAATATAAAAAAATTACTGCTAAAATGTATATTAAAAATCTCAGACTAGTATGCTGTTAAAAAGCTATTTTATATATATATATATATAACAAGTCCTGTATGTAAGGGAAGGAAAACTGTACATCCTTGACCCTTTTTATTCTTCCCCTCCTTCTATTTGTACATCTAACCTCCTTCCATCAAACAACAGACAGAATGAGCTCAGAGTGGAGATGAGAGATAAACCAAGTGATCACAAGAGGGGCTGAAGGAATGGACGGAGGCAATGAAGGCAATGCAGAGACGTCAGGTCTCTTTAAAATCAGAGTCGGACCAAAGAACTCAGTGGACTGAAAACACATGCTCACAAACAGACCACGTCCTCGCACACACAAGGGGAAGGGAACCATGTGTCAGATACGGGCAGATGAGAGTTAATCTCTGACCAGTGAAACGAAGAATGGAGTAATTGGGGAACAGGAATGAATTATTAACAAGTGAGTGTCAGGCCCAATAAGAGGAACGCTGCTCTGTGATTAACCAATCAGAATGATTGATAAACAGTATGGAAACTAACAGCTGTAATGCTGGCGAGCCATTTTATTAGCTCGGAAGGAGGGATGGAAAGAAAAGAGAGAAAGAGGGGGAAAGAGAGGCTCTTTTCCAAAATCTAGCGATCAAAACCATTTTAAGCCATTATAGGCACACTTCAGACATGAAAGCTGCTCCGAAATGTATGCTGAATGATTATAAAGATCGAACTTGTATAAAGATCATATTAGTTGAATAAAATAAAAATTAATTACAATACATTTTGTAGAAAACATGATTAACATCAAACTTAAATCTGAAATGTATTATTTGATTTAAAGTCAAAATGCATAAATTATCAGCCCACGTTTTAAATATTTACATTAATTAAATATTCAAAGTGTATTTAATGCAGTTAATTTACTAACCTAACTGTACAATGCAGTAAAATAAAATAAACTTTATTTTAATAACAAAAAAAACTGTAGTATTTTAGTAACATTAAATTTAAATATAGTATACCATTATGTAAATTATATATATTTATGTATGTATATTGGATTCACTATTTTTAGGTTAAGAAAACATGAAACTGAATTAAACTTTAAATATATTATATTATATATATTATATTATATTATATTATATTATATTATATTATAATATATTATAAAGTTTTATAGATTCATTGTTTTTAAGGGAAGAAAGCATGAAACTGAATAAAACTTGATAAAAAAGTTAACTGGATTAAATTAAGATTATTAAATAATTCTGTTACCTTCTAAAATAACTTAATTTGGCTAAATTGTAAGAAGAGAGAACACGGCAATCGCAAAATACACAGCAACAAACGTTTTGAGAAAAAAATCATTCAAGACAGCAGACAAGTCAAGAAAAATATTGATTATATCTAATATAAAACTAAACATATTGATAGAAATGTTATCTAATCCAAACATTTGATTCGAGTCGAAGCACTAAGAAGTTAGTCACTTCTGTAGTTGACAGACAACAAGGCAGCTGACTAGTTTTTGGAACAGAGCAAGAGAGAGAGACAGAGATTGTTCGAGACAAGAAGATAAAGCTATAACAGAACAAACTGCCCTGATGCTACATCAGACTGTGGGCCGCAAGCAACACTTCAGTGCATGTTAGTGTGTGTGTGTGTGTGATTGACTGAGTGTTGATTTATGTAAAAATTAGGGGTGAAAGGGATATCTGTTTACCTGGTCCAAGGTAGAGTACCTTGACTTGAGCGTGATGACCTCATCCAGGTGAGCCCTGAACTCTCTCCGTGAGGCCTGGAGGAAGCCACAGGACAGTAACTCACCTGATACAGCCTTCCTCATCAACAAACACACACACACACATACTTCACAATATACACTGTCACAAACACACACTCTAAGAATCATCTAACACTGATATGAATAAAATGAGGGGGAATCAAGCGAGGTCAAAACAGCAAAATAATCCCACTTCTACTACGCAACCAAGGAGGAGCAAAGCAGCGTGTGTCTCTGTGTGTTACGCTGGGCTTTCAGCGGATTGCCAAAAACAAAGGAGGCTTCCATGGGTAATGAGCACTTAAAGCTCATTTCTATAACCCCTCCAACTTAGTGAAACTGGAAGTGTTGTAGAAAAGAACAATTTTATGAGAGATAAAAGTCTTGAAGGACAAGAGTGCATTTGGTGGTTATTAAAGCTGCCATAAGCAATTTAGCCATCATGTTAACTTCTGCCACCATCGCTCATCCCTTCAAACACTCTCCCAAAAGCCATCCTCTAAGGGCGAATCGGATTTCACATTTCACAAACATGTCTTGATCAAATTTAACTCAAAAACTAAAGAAAAAAAAATAATAACAAAAAAAATCACCCTCCACCCTACAATTCTCATTACCGCAATGTAAAAAAAAATATATAAACTTTTTTTTTGTTTAATCAAATTTTCGTTACTGTAATGTGAAAAACAAAGATATATTATTTAAATGGTATGACATTATCTATAAAAGTATTTACGAATCATGATAGCATTTATTGGCTTTGATATGTAAAAAAAATAAATAAAAAAATAAATAAATAAATAAAACATGTTTTAAAGACTATTACAGTAATGAGAATCAGCTTTGAGAATAATAGGAAATGTAAAAACAAAACAAAAAAATAATAACAAAATATCAATAACTACAAAGATTTGGTTTTGGGCTGATGGAGTATTTAAAAAATATTGCTTACAGCAGCTTCAAATGTTTTTATCAATTTTGAAAAATACTGCACTTATGATGTTTTGCATTAAACAAATGATTGATTCTGTGTCACTTCATCCTTATTTAGGAAAGAAAAGCTCCGACTTCATGAGGAACTAATGAATTGAAGGACACACATAAACACACAAAACAAACTTAAAGGCGTTTTTGGGGGTAAATAAACCAATGTGACAGACTTGCTTCACAAGGATGAGCTGTGCACATGTGAGGTATGTGTGAGCAATGATTGGCCGAGTCTCTGAGAGGGGCGTGGTTAGTCGCAGGGTGATGGACGGCGCTGTGTAAAACATGCTGTACCTCTGTGACACTACAAGTGGATGAACAGGAGGTGAGCCGGGCCTGGTGCAGGGAGAGAGGGAACAGGGAAGACGAGGGTTAACACTGCAGCCACAAGCAAGGGAATCACATACAAACAGCATTCCCGTCATTATAGCGGATCACTGGCATGTGCTGACCAAGACAGGGAGAGAATACATTCAGGAAACAACCCACTGCCAGTTTGACAGGACCTCCAGAGAAGATTCTTTTCAAACAGAAACATGCAGCAAAAAAAAATGCATATATATATATATATATATATATATAAAAATGTAATATTAAGTTATTATTTACTCTGCATTTCATTCTTGAATTTCTTTCTTCCGTAGAAGACAAAAGAATAAATGTTGAAGAATGTGATGGCTACTCTTTTCCATATTATGATAGAGAATTAGGATGTAGTTTGTGAAGCTACAAAATGAGCAGGAGAAAAAAAATACAATAAAATGGGGTCCCAAAAAGCCATGGCAATGTATTAATAATTTGTTTGCATGAACTGACCACATTAATTCTCTGCAGGTCATGTGAAGGGCTCCATACAATTTAATTTTAAGATTTTCAGTAAATTTTGGTCTATTAATTCATTTACGGTAAGAGCTTGACAACCCAGATTCCAATTTACTATCAATTTACTACATGCAAAATGGACAGTATATTCTGCAGCATTTATCCTGTTGTGTCACATTGATAGAAGCAAATCATGTGGGTTTTGAACAATAAGAGGGTGAATAAATTATGGGAGAATTTTTTTTTCCCCTTGAGGACGAATAATGGAAAACTGGATTTCCCTTGTTTAATCTACCCCACTGACACTTCCTCCCTCCATTTAGAGCAACAAAACTGCTGCAAAAAGGTCATTCAGAAATCGCCATGGTTACGACATCACAACCATGAGCACATTAACATATAATGTGTATTATGAAAATCAACCTTCTCTGATGAACAAGAGTGTGAATTACGCTGGTATATCTCCCATGCACTTAGCTATCATAACACAAGTCATTAAATCAACTAGTAATAATACAGCACCAGTTTAATCACTGATGCACTAGCATTAATACGAAGATCATAATGTTGGTCACTTTAATAGACCGCTAATGTTGCGGTATGTGTCAACACATGTATATGTGAATAAACATGGTTTATATTAACAGAATGGCCATGAGATACAGGATGGATTGATGTGTGAATATGAAGATCTAAACCCTTGTAAAAGGACACACACAACTGGACAAACACATACTATGAAGAACTAGAGCAAGTCAAGATTATAACACACCACTATATGTCCTTGATGTCTTCCACCTGCCTTTAACCTTGCACACACACACACACACACACACATACATTAATGAAAAAATTAAATGCAGAGGCACTGCCAGATACAATATGTATCTCTTCTACAACTGTCACACAGCTGTAAGATTCAATGACAGGGCTGTGTAGTAATCAGCACAGCAAGCACAAGGGCCTGTTCTCCCCCTCACCTGATCTTCAATCTCCTCTCCATTCATCAGTTGAACAGAGAGAGGAGGTGGGGGTGGGGTTAGCTCAGGGGCAAAGGGTCATCGGACGGTCAATGTGCATTTATTATACTTCCAGTCATGGTAAGCCTGGGTATGTCTCTCAAACTAACACACGCAATCTAAACATGTTTGCAGTGTGCAGTAGGGCCTAGATCAGAGAGGGGATTCAACAGTGGGGGCCCGAGTCAATGTGCTGTTCAAGGGGCCTGGAAACGCTATGGCGGCACCCTGGTAGCTAAAAAAAAAACAACCTAAGAAAAAACCCAACCTAAGAACAAAGCAAAGCAAAATATTATTAACTAGACTGCAGATCTTTTCCCACTATGTTTGTATGCACCAAACCAACATAAAACTATTAGAATAATCTTTCTATAAAAATGTAAATCTTGTCATCAATATACTCACACTAAAGTTGTTCAAAACCTGTATGAATTTCGTTTAGCTGTTTAACACAGAAAATTGTTTTGAAGAATGCTGGTAACCAAGCAGTTATATGGAAATAAAATATGGAAAGAAAAATACTATGGAACTCAATGGCTTTTGTCAACTCTTTGGTTAGGCCATCCTTAAAAATATTGTTTGCCGTAACCCGACCGACCCTGTAAATTTAGGACAAACTTTTTTTTTTGCTTTTAGTCCGTCTTGCTTGATGTAAATTTGCATTAAGACCGACCAATTTTTTTTAAACTCTTCAAACAACTAATACAAAAGCAATAAAATTATATGAATTATATTTTAGTAAGTATTGTAAATATATAAATTGCCTAGGCCTACATACAAACGAAGGCTACGTTCTCTAAAACCCTGTGACGTCACCTATGTTTACACGGATGTCACACTATGGCCTGTGCGTTTGCTTCGTTTCCTCTCATTCATTGTCAGAGTCAACGGTTCGCGCTTGGTAATGATGGCTGTGGCTCCAGTAAACAAAATGTTCGCGGTCACTGTTCAAAGTCATACGGGTTCGGGCACCATAAAACATCTAAAAAATTCATTAAAACAGCTCGACACCGCTTTAACTTGGCACGAAGTTCTGGAAAAACTGTGCCCAGATCTTTTCCCATCCCTTCTCCCGTCTAGTCTAAAACCATGACTGTCACTTTATGTTCGAAAATCTATTGCACGAATCGATTGGACCAACCAACACAAGTTTCGAAAACGAATATAGGACATTGATTTTAACGACCTTTTCTTGGATCGCGTCCAGTTTTTTTTTTTTTTTTTTTTTTTGGAACACGCTTCACACAGCAACTGTAGCTTCAGACACACACACACAACTGCAATAACAGCCAGTGTGTCACTGCCCTTAGGGCGGGATTTGCGCTGAACGCAGAGACTTCCGCCACTTAATATGTTCGTTTGGAAACACGAAAATGTACCTATGTTCTGCTAACAAAATATTGCATTCGGTACACACGTGCACCAAACCGCGTAATCAGCGGTAAATTTCATCAGGTGTGTGATTTCACATAGAGCAGCTGTCACTACATAGAGCCATTGTTAACTGACAAGCTGCGCGAATCCACGCTGATAATGAACGTGAATTTGCTCAGCTTGTTAGTCAACAATGGCTCTGTGCATTAATTATCGGCCGATACTTATCGTGCACCCCTAAATTTAGTATTAACAGTTGTTTAATTACAGTTTCTTTTTTTAGTCTCCTCTGTATCTGTCCGTTTGCTGAAAGCCCCTCCAGGCAGTAACCTTAGCCAACCCTACCCAGCAAGCACACACCAACACACTCGCTTCAGTGCACACACAACACACACACTGTCCCTCCAAACATCCACACAGCTCCAGCCACTGAAGTGCAGGCTGAGCTTCAGTATAAATCTCTCTGTCTTTTCTCTAGTGATCATCCTTATTCAATTAATCTTTTCCACAGGTCAAATGAACTATTTTGCTAGTGCTGATATGTGCTTTGCTAAATTCTGCGGCTAAGTACTTGACATGCCACAAAAGATGTTGTTGTAATTATTGAAAAGATTGTATTAATTAATGAAACATTACAATCACCACATCTGTTAGAAAACTTAAAGCTGGAGTCCTGGATTGGTTAATACATCCCAGCTGTGATAAAATAAATGATAAAGGTTCAGCATCTAAAGATTAAGGTCTATTAAGATCATTTGTTTACATGTCAGACACTAAATAATCTAGCAGAGAGATGCCATATTTTGAAAAAAAAGAAAGAAATGTGTATATGTATATATATTACAATTTATTTTCATAAAACGTCTGGTTCAAAACTACTTGCTTCTCCATATAAAACTGCATTGTATCTCCATAATGACATATGAAAGTATTTGCATGTCAGAATAAATATTATAGCAGAGAGATGGCATGTTTTGCTTAATAATAAAAATATAAAATCTTAAATGTTACATTTTAACATATTATATGTAATATCCCCCCCCCCCCCCCCCCGAATTAGAGCAATTACATTGTATTTGGAATTATCTGATATAATTCTTGAACATTTTTGTGTTTACGTATATTATTGGTTTATAATTTTTTATTATATTATAATGTAGTTTTTTTTTTTTTTTTTTCAATTAAAGCCAGGCCATTACATTGTATTGAAATTATATTATCAAATACATGAAATGTCTGTTTCTGAGAACATTGTATCCCCATAATAAAAACTAATAACACAGATCCCCCTCTACACAAACACACACTATGGACACAAGAGCACATGCACAACGCACAAATGTGTACAAGCACAACATGCAACACGCAAAATAAGATACAGAAGGACACAACCAAGAATGCACAAATCATAAACAAAACATCCTGATTCTCCCTGTGAACTACATTAAGCACATCTCCAAACAGTGGCACCTAATGAGCCTCCATTCAGAAAAGCCACAATAACATGTCCTGGACCACTACATCAGACCACTGCAGCTGTTATGAAACCAAGTGGCTGCTCTGAACGCCGTAGATCATGCACCCTGAAATCATCCTGCCCCACAGATCCCCCTGGAATCAATCTGGAGCCCTACCGTCCTACACCCCTCATGCACGCACATCCAAAACAGACACGTGTAGAACAAAACAGTGACGCATCGGAGTGGAGAAAGACGCCGCTTACCATGCTTTATCCTGAAACACAGAAGAATGTCGCACGTCTCTCGTACACACACGGACATGCACACACACACTACACGCATGAAGCCAGAGAGAGTGTAGGAGGGGAGAAAGAGGTGGAGTGAGACAGCATGCAAAGCGGAGGATGAGTAAAATCCAATTCAATTCAATTCAAGTTTATTTGTATAGCGCTTTTTACAACGCAAATCGTTACAAAGCAACTTTACAGAAAATTACGTTTCTACAATATTTAGTAGTAGCTTATAAATGGTGACTGTCGGTTTGTGCACGTATGACAGGATTTTTAGAAAAAATTAATACAAGACCTAGTCAGCCAGACGATGAACATTATTAATATTATTAATAATTAATAGTTATTATATGAAGCAGTCACACTTGTAGCAATATTGTAAAAAACACTGGGATCTAAATTGTGTAAAGTGCAACCACAGATTTGAGGCATATACAACATAACAGAGTTGACGGCTGTGTGATTTCTGAAATCAGATCGGCTCAGGCAAAGCATCTCAGTGGGTTAAGAGAGGGAAACAGAGAGTGTAGAAACGTATTAAGAATTATTATCTCAGCATTTAGGGCATATGGAGAGCTCACAGCCAAACAGTACCTTATGTAACAGCTGGACGTTGTGCTGAGGGAATGCAGTGAGCGTGCGTGTGTGTGTGTGTGTGTGTGCTTCCGGTCATCTTGAATGATGTATGGGAATGGTTTTTGATCACACGCTCTTTTCACACTGCAAACAAATCAAGTTTTGTTTCATATGCTATATTTGGCCCTGATTATTATTTTGAGAAAATGTGTTCAGACTATATACTGTAAAAAAAGATGGACGATTCGTTCCATGTCCTCCCACTGTAAAAAAGTGAAGCCGCTACCATCTTGAGTAAATTACATCATTTGGAGCCAGAGTCTGCACAGTAGAGATTTTTTCGGAGCCAGAGTCTGCGCAGTAGTGATGTGAGGTGGTGCCACGGTATCAAACTCCCGCCCAAACTCCCACAGACCCAATTAACCATAACAACACGCCCCGTGGCCAACCACCAGGGGGCGATCAAAGAGCCCGCAGCTTCACTTTTCGGAATATGTTCATTTCAACTTTACAATGCAATTTTCAAGGCATATAAATTTGTTTTTTTTGGGGGGGGCCCCACCAGTGTCACACGCACACACAGTGTTGGGAGTAACACCTTACAAGTAATGCGAGTTACGCAATCAGATTAATTTTTCTTAAGTAACTAGTCAAGTAACTCATTACTTTTTAATTTAGAAGGAAATATCTGAAAACAGTCAAATGCAAACCTGCAATAATTAGATGTTAAATAAGACAAATATCATTTATGCATTTAATCCCATTTTATTAACCAATGTCTTTGCTACTGACCTTCGAATTCAACCATACTAATAGGCAAAAATTAGGCATTTAAGTTTCATAGTGTTGAAATTTCTTCTCCTGCATCATATTCTTCATTCAATTTGTTTGCTGCGCCCTCTACTGTTGTTTCACTTTTGTAAAATATTTTTTTTACATTAAAAACAAACAAGCAAGCCCTGCCCAGATTTAAAAAGTAACGCAAAAGAAACTTAACACATTACTTCCATAAAAAGTAATGTAGTTTTGTCATTACTTACTTTTTTAGGGATTAACGCAATATTGTAATGCATTACTTCTAAAAGTAACTTTCCCCAACACTACACACACACACACAATATTCTCCACACATTTGTGAAGCTGCAATGCCTATTTTTTTCAGGTCTGTGAATTCCCAGATGCTCAATGTGATATGTGCACCGCTCAACAGTGCGCACACACACACACACACACACACATCTTAGCACGTTCTTTACTGTATGTAGCCTCTAGCTGTTAAGTGCCACCCGACACCCTTGTTTAGCAACTAAAGCCAAACTGCCAGACACTTGTCAAAAAAAAAAAAAAAAAAAAAGTCAGCAGAATTAAAACCCAGCCTGAGGTCAAAGCTGAAGCTTAGAACACTTTGCCGGAATTCTGCTTATCACAGTCATTTCACATACATCCAAAGAAACAAACAATAAAAAGAGGGCTTAACATTTCCATTATATACTTCAAGTACTCTGCAGTATCAACTTTCCAAAGTCTGACACAAAGACATACAAAAACTCTGATCTGCTAAAGGAAGACACACTTGTAATACACACTGTGTTCACTAGAGGGAGACAAAAAAGCACCACTAATCACTTATTCACAGCATCTTGACAGATTTCACACACATATGATGTGTGCACTTACCATCTCATGCACTAAACAGGCACACGATTGACCCTGTGCACTTAATGTGTTCTTTGAATGTGTTTTTCTCTGTCAGGTGTGTCCACAAAAAGTGTAGGGTGTCATGTCTGTCATTTAGTGAATCAAACTGTACAATTAAAGTCTAAAATGGATTCTGAGGATGCAAGGACACAGCAAGCATCGTCAGGGCCACATCAGGAAAAAACCCACATTTATACATGACATTCTCAAAAATAAAAAACTGAGGAAACAATTGAGAAAGAAAAGTCGAAAGTATCTTACTGTCACACACTAAACAACAAAATATATCTTGTTATAAACAGCACAAAAGTATGACTCTGTTCAGTAAACAACTCGGTCAGTCAAAAGTTGAGATGAAAGTGTATGTATGACAATGTATGAAGTGACTAAATACTAAATGGCTGACAGAATGTGAGTAAGCTAACGTTGCAAAAACAAACAAAAAAAAACAACACAGCTCCTGAACACCTTAAAGAAATTAATTAATTAAAAGTTAATCACCATTGGATCTAAAACAGCAAACTATTAAATGCTAAAGGAGGAAAATCTAAATGGTCAAACTTCAAACTCAGGCAGTGAAGAGTTCCCGCCTCTCATCTCACACAACCCAATGAGCAGAGTCACTGCTGTCTGGAATGCAAAAGCAGTGTGTCAAGCAGCCAATGAGGTGGCAGCAGATGAGGATCCAGCCATGGAGGATACGGAGTGCATGACAGAAATAAAGCTGAGGGGAAAAGGAATGGTGTGAATAAAAGGTAAGGGAGTGGAGTCTTACTTTGGGGGTGGGGCAGGAGGCAGTGGAGAGGCGGGACTGCTGAGCACAAGGAGACTCCGAGGGCGTGGAGCTGAGAGAGGCGGTGTCCCGCGCAACACCTGCACACCCTCGTGAAATGATTGGACTCTGGGATCTGTTAATAGAAAACAGGAACAGTCAAATTCAGTTAAGAACTAAAATAATATTCAGTATTTTTACTTACAGTGCCATTTAAAAGTTTTGAGTCAGTAAGAGTTTTTTTCTAAGAAATTGATACCTTTATTTAGCAAAAAAATACATGAAAAGCTCAAAAGTAACAGTAACTGCATTTATAATGTTTATAAAAGATTTGTATTTCCGGTAAATGCTGTTCTTTTGAACTTCGTATTCTTCAAAGAATCCAAAAAAAAATGTGTCACTGTTGCCACCAAAAATATTAAGCAGTACATTAAACTGTGTTCTACATTGATAATAAGAAGAAATGTTTCTTGAGCATTAAATCAGAATATCAGAATGATTTCAGAAGGATCTTGTGACACTGAAGAGACTGGAGTAATGATGCTGAAAATTCATCTTTTCTATCAGAGGAATAAATTACATGTGTGTGTTGGCTAGCATGCTGCAATAGCATTAGCCAATCAAAACAAAGCATATTTACATTTGGAAACCCTCAAGGTAGGTACACACACACGATGTCGACAGAAAGTATCAATGAACCTCCCGGACCAATATTTGAAACACCATTATCTATACAGAGTGATATCTGTTACTGTATTCAGACTGCGACTCGCTGCCTTTGATCCAGAAGGCGAGTCTTCGTGTGGTAACAAACTGCAGCCATGCTGTCTGGGAGAACTGTGCTGGGATTAAGCAGGAGTCTGATGGGCAGAAAGGAGAAGAATGCAGGGATCTTCCACAGGAACGCTGGGGCTTAACGGAGTACTAATTAACACTGAGGCTAAATCAAGGCCTCACAAGAAAGAGCAGCTCTACAAGCGCTTTAATTACCCAGCACAGAAGCTAACCCTGTGCTAATAATAGCACTCGACTCAACCTCTGCCTTCCCAT